>NC_053023.1:351525915-351709646 GCF_003073215.2 Triticum urartu
CCCAAGGAGCAGCGCCAATCTGCCAACAAGGTGGATTAGAAGCTGGAGGACAAGGGGGTATAGCCGCGTGACTGGTACGGCAAGCATTTCCTAGTCGCCCAGAGGCAGCAGGAAATACTTTCAATGATGAGGGAGGATGCCATTGCTCGGGATACGCGTCTGGCGGACCGCAAGGCGCTCCTGGATGCCAGGGAGTTGAGCATCGCCCTCCAGGAGAAGAAACTTGAAGCCACTCTTCGCACCAAGGATGATGACCTGGAGGTCCTCGTGCTGCAGCGTACCAAAGAGCTGGAGGACAGGCACAAATTTGCCTTGGACACCCTTGCTATTGACTCTGCTTCCCAATTAAAGAAGCTTGTCGATGACCTCGTTGTTGTCTCTGCCGCCAAAACGGACCTCAACTAGCAAGTGGCTAAGATGACGGAGAAGCTTGTCGGGAGTATCAAGGAGGTCTCGGCCCTCAAGGAGGAGGCATAGAGAACGGAGTCCCTCCTGATGGACACACAAGCATAACTTTCATCCAAGAGCCAAGGCCTTGAGACCGCCAACAACACCATCAAAGATCTGAAGGCCATGATCGGCTCCTTGGAAAGCTCAATTGAATCCGTTGAAGCCCGCGAGAAGAAGTTGTCGAAGGATCTAGACATAGCAGGGCTCCTCCAGAAGGATTCGGAGGACAAGCTTGAGAACCATTCTGGTCAAGTTGACCTTTGTATCAAGAGCTTCATCAACGTCGCCAGTCGCCTTACTACCCAGACCATGGCGATGGGCATGGAGGGGCCAGTCTATTTGGCCAAGAGGCAGGAGGTCCCCAGTGCTAAGCTTGGGGTTTTCTTCAACGAGTTGATCGAAAAGCTAAAGGCGCATGAAGAAGGAAAGATCGGCCGCTTCGCAACTGAGTCCTGGAAGCTCGCCCGCAACACCCTCTTCATGGTCCTAAGCAACCTCGCCTGCCGCCACCTAGATCTTGATCTTACTGACGGCTTCAGGAAGCCGCCACCGGGCGCAGATTTCCCTGCTGCCGAGGAGAAGGCCACCCCTCTTGCCGATAAGGTTCTCGCGTCCCTGTTGCTTCACAGGGTCGCCAGACCCAACCTTGAATTGTCCTTGCCGCGGTGATGTCCTGTAATCAAGACAATGATGCATGCCTTGTGTTTAGATGTTGTTCTATTTATGCTTCATGTTGCGTTTGATAATTTTGCTTGATCCAAATTGTATGTTTATCCCCTTTTTAGATTTATCTGTGCAGTGTTCATGTGATTAGTCTCTATGCACATTTAGGTTGCCTGCCGGTATCATATTGCCGCAATGGTCATGAGGGTCTGACCCTCAACAGTTATTTTGGCATGGATGCATCCCATCAGGTTTTTCCTCAGTACTTTCTAACGCAGCCACTCGTTCTGCGAGCTGGCTCTGGACGGAACGAGGGTGCGTCCAACAATCTAACAGAGGTACCATTTCGTGAAAGATTTCATCGCATGAACACTCCACTACTCAAGGGATAAACATACATATAATTCAAAGAAAACTGTAATGACGCAAGGATAGCATGAACTTAGCTTTTATCTGTGCCCGCATCCATCTTTTTCAGTGACGACCGCTGGTTGGGCTCGTAAGCTTCGGAAAAGATGGAGCCGCATGCACATCGATATCTGACTTGCAGCAAGGGTCGGCCAGAATCAACCATATATCTTGCGAGCAGTAGGACGCGACGCCGAGCATGGCGGGTTTCTCTCTCTCTCTCCTTCTTTTCACAACTTCTGAACTATCCAACGGCTATCGGCACAAAAGTCACGCCAACGTGGATGACCATGCTAGAGCATACTTGCCGGGGGATCGACCAACGGATTCGCACCAATGCTATACTCAGGATTTTCCCAAACAAGGTAAATGCTGAACCGAGTTTCGCGTGGGCTCATCGATGTTGATGATGCTAAAACTCGAAAGAAGCTCAATTGTTGAAAACTGAGAGAGGTAGAGAGAGAAGACCCTGTACCATTTAGCACCGTCCTCTTCTCCGAACAGGGCTCTTGGAGCACCTCATGCTGCCTAGCCGAGCCGGGGTGGTCGTGTCACCCTATTCGTTGGTTTTTGTCGCTATTGTGGCCGCGATGGGAGGGAGCGATGGAGTTTGGGCAGGACCAAAGGGGGAACCACTAGTTGTCCCGCTCCATCCCCACCTTTCTCTGCATTCCTTCTGGCGCCATTCAACAATGGCGTTGTTGGTGGAGCACGTGATGAAGATGGTGCGCTGCTCACGCTTTCAGGTTCGCGCAAATGATCCCCTTACCTGGCGCGCCAAAGATGTCACAGGAAACCACGGCCACCTGTGGGACCAAGAGTCCCTTTCTGGTTCGGGGGGGATGGGACGTTGCACAAAGAGCAGAGGAGCATGAAACAGCACGACAGAGATCACGCGGGCAATCTTTACCCAGGTTCGGGCTGCCGTGAGGCGTAAAACCCTACTCCTGCTTTGGTGGATTGATGGTGGCAAAATGGTGGTGAGCGTAGCACGTTTTCCCGGCAGGGTTACCTAACTCTGCAGGCTATACGCGTATGAGTATGTGAGGGTGTGGGTTAGCCATCCAACTATCCAACCCTTTCTACATTCGCCATGGGCCTCCTTTTATAGATCAAGGGGTCACCACAGTGGCGAATCAGTCATTATGCACTGATTAGATAGCAAAAAGTGCTATCATACCTAACTCTGCAGGCTGACAGAGTGCATTAAATGCGCCACTCAACGTCACATCACAGCTCGCCCGGCAGGCCCTGCCGGGCTATTTTGCCAGCTTCGCACTTGCTCGCTTGACACGTCTTAGGACGGGTGTCGCTTGAAGGTATTTTCTGTAGGAAGTTGCTGCCATGTGGCGAATAGCAGCCACTTAGTCACCTTGGAGCTTGACACCACACTAATCGATGACATGCGTCTGATGAGGTAGTGCGGTGGAGTGGTTCATCCCCGCTAGCCTCAGCAGGCCTGCCGGGATGATATGGAAGCTTGCTTCCAGGGCATACCCAACCTTGTCAGGCTCGCCTGCCCGGCAAGGGAGGCTCTCTTTTTTAGTGATAACTTGCTCTTCTGGTACTTCTCGATCTGTACTCGGATCCTTCAAAGGACTTGTCCCTTGTGCTTCAGTCTGATCTTGATGTTGCGACCTTGTTCCCGTGCCCATAGGCTTCACCGTCCATGCACGAGCGATAAACCACAACTATAGGGGATCGCAATAGTTTTTTAGGGTAGAGTATTCAACCCAAATTTATTGATTCGACACAAGGAGAGCAAAAGAATATTCTTGAGTATTAGCAGCTGAGTTGTCAATTCAACCACACCTGAAAGACATAATATTTGTAGCAGAGTATTTAGTAGCAAAGTAGTATGGAAGTAACGGTAACTGTGGCAAAAGTAACAGAAGAAGTTTTGTAGCAATCATAAGAGTGGCAACGGAAAAGTAACTGCGGAAAGATCAATATGTGAAAAGCTCGTAGGCAATGGATCAATGATGGATAATTATGTCGGATGGCATTCATCATGCAACGTTTATAACATAGGGCGACACATAACTAGCTCCAATTCATCAATATAATGTAGGCATGTTTTCCGAATATAGTCATACGTGCTAATGGAAAATAACTTGCATGACATCTTTTGTCCTACTCTCCTGTGGCAGTGGGGTCCTAATGGAAACTATGGGATATTAAGGCCTCCTTTTAATAGAGTACCGGACCAAAGCATTAGCACTTAGTGAATACATAAACTCCTCAAAGTACGGTCATCACCAGGAGTCGTCCCAAATATTGTCACTCCGGGGTTGCTGGATCATAACATGTAGTAGGTGACTTTAACTTGCAATATCGGATCAAGAACACAAATATATTCATGAAAACATAATAGGTTCACATTTGAAATCATGGCACTCGGGCCCTAGTGACAAGCATTAGTCGTAGCAACATCAATCTCAGAAGATAGTGGATACTAGGGATCAAACCCTAACAAAAGTAACTCGATTACATGGTAAATCTCATCCAACCCATCACGGTCCAGCAAGCCTATGATATCGGTGATGGAGGATGGTTGATGATGACGATGGCGATAGATTCCACTCTCCGGAGCCTCGAACAGACTCTAGATTTGCCCTCCCAAGGAAGAACAGGGCTTGGCGGCGGCTCTGTAGCGTAAAACACGATGAATCCTTCTCTCTGATTTTTCCCCGAAAGAGAATATATGGAGTTGGAGTTGAGGTCCATGGAGGTCCATGGGGTCCACAAGGTCGGAGGGCCTGCCCAGGGGGGTGGGCACGCCCCCAGCCTTGTGGCTAGGGTGTGGGCCCTCTAGTGCTGGTTCTTTCGCCAATATTTTTTATTAATTCCAAAACATGGCTCCGTGAAGTTTCAGGTCATTCCGAGAACTTTTTATTCTTCACACAAATAACACCATGGCAATCCGCTAAAAACAACGTCAGTTCGGGTTATTTCCATTCAAATCATGCAAGTTAGAGTCCAAAACAAGGGAAAAAGAGTTTTGAAAAGTAGATATGACAGAGACGTATCAACTCCCCCAACCTTAATCCATTTCTTGTCCTCAAGCAGTTCAGTTGACAAACTGAAAGTGATAAAGAAAAACTTTTACAAACTCTGTTTGATCTTGTTGTTGCCAATATGTAAAGCCAGCATTCAAGTTTTCAGCAAAGATTATGAACTAACCATATTAACAATTGTCGGATGATGGGTTCCGGAAAAACCCTTCAGGTTTGAACACTAGGGTGCGAGCGAATATCTCCCCCCTACCGATCCACGTCCTAACTTAGCTAAGATCTTACAAACTAACTCGACGAACTCGCAACAAAGAGGACACAAGATTTATAATGGTTCGGGCCACCATTGTGGTGTAATACCCTACTCCACTTTGGTGGTGGTGGATTGCCTCTGGGGCTGATGATGAACAGTACAAGGGGAAGAACAACCTCCTGAGGTTGAGGTGTTCTTGTGCTTGGTGGACTCGCGTGTGTGAGGACCCGGTCCAAGATGACCTGATATCTCTGTATGGTGGTGGCTAGTCCTATTTATAGAGGCCCTGGTCCTCTCCCCAAATATTGAGAGGGAAGCGAGCCAACAACGGCCAATTTGAAATGGGACAGCTAGTACAGCTTATCTTGACAAAAGTGGTCTTCGCCTGCAAAAGGCTCTGGTGGTGACGCCGCCTTGGGCTCCATGGTGACCTCCATCTTGCCATCCTGCTGGTCTTGGTCTCGTTGCACCAATATGGAAACCTTTGCTTGATGCCTCGGTACTCCGCGCCTGTGCTTGCCCCCTTAGCACCAAAGAGGAAAGAAGGACGCTATGCGCGCTGGCGCCCGCCTGGTCGCGATCGTCATGGCTTATGTCACGAGAACCTCGCGAGGTCTGCCTGGCCTTGAACTCTCCGCCCCTCACGAGCCAGCCTGGGGAGGCCGCACCTAAGGAGGTCTTGCATCGTCTGCCTCACGAGGCTTGGCCCCTCGGGTCTTGATTGCCTTGTTGATGAAGATGGGATGTACATGCCTGCTAGCAAAGGCACGCCATGGGCCGCAGGTAGGCAAGTCTGGGGACCCCCGTTCACAGAACGCTGACAGTAGCCCCCAGGCCCAAGGCGCTCTCGGCCTTGGCTTCAAGGAGAAACCAAAGGTCAAGTGCGGAGTGCCACAGGCCCCAATAGCATGCGGCCTCGGTCGACGCGTGGCGCTTGATTGGACATGGGCGTCTCCGCTTCCCCACACTGCCTCGGCAACTGCCCGACTTGACTGTGATCGTGGGGGGCGCTGGTTGGCCTTCTCCTAGTATAAATGGGAGGGGGCGGAGCCCCCGTCGCCCATCCTTCATCTGCCTCTCCCGCTTCTTCTCCTTCCTTGCTCCACTCCTTGCTTGCGCAGACATGGCGTCGGTCCGGAGGTTCTCGGCCGCAGAGAAGTGCAAGGCTCCCCTCAACGAGCCCGAGCTGCTCCCGCCGAAGAAGAGGAGGTCTCATCGCTGTGAGGTGGTCGTGAGGCCGGTGGTGTCGCGGCCTTGGTATGAGAGGCCGCCTCGTGGGTACCCGCTGCCCTTGTACGCTCACGCCGACGATTCCGGAGGGAGGAGCAGTGAGCGGCGCCGCCCGCTCCAGGGCCGTGGTCGCCGTGCCACGGAGGCGCACGCCATCGCCCCAGGGGTCCACGCTACAGACTCTTCGCGCGAGTTCGTGCTGTGGGCGGTGATGCCCCTGAGCACTTGGATATGCCTCCCGGAGTTCTTCGCCGCCGAGATGCTGCTGAGGGGGCCTTCGCGAACTTTGGCTGCAGCACTCCGACTGCGACGCCCTAGCGACTGGAGCGGATATTGGAGCCATTGCCTCCGGGAAGATCTTCATGACCCAAGGCTAGGGCGAGATTGCCCAAGCCTGCTGTGCGGAGGGCGCCCTCGCGATCCACTTCGAGTACGATGGCGCCTCCGTGTTGTTCTTCAAGGTCTTCGACGAGGAAGGCCACCGCCTGAAGTGCTGCCCTGAAGGAGGTCGCTAGGACGATGCTACGGCGTGCGCAGGGCCCGCCACGGGTCTCGCATGCAGCTCCTCCAGTGACAGCGGCGACTCCTGGTGGTCCAGCGACTCTCCTGAGCTCGTGGAGTCTCCGGAGATGAGCGATGACAACTACGTGCCCCCGAGCTCCCGCCGAGCTCGGAGCAGGGCTACAACGTCCAGCCACCGTCACTGCTGATCTGGGTTGGTACCGGCCTCACGTGGCCCATTATTGATGATAGTGTCGGTGATATCTGGTGCGCGTAGATAAAACCCCTAGGAATTCCTTCCCTTTTGTTGCCTGCGAGGAATCAAGAAATGGACCCCGTGGGGGCGTGTAAAGCGTCTGTAATGCCTTTTGTCAATATAGCCCTCATTATGAAGATTTGCGTGTGCATATCCTGCCGAGGCTCGGCCTCCCCTTTCAAATCATGCGGCAGCTTGGTGCTCTACGCTGACAGGTCCCGGTCCCCAGGCAGGCTGCAGCCGTCGCTGGTATGCCAGGTCGCGTGTCGTGGTCAAGGCCAGGAGGTGAGCGGCCCGAGGTCCAGTAAGAGCTCCTGAGGCACGATGCTCAAGAGGTCCCCTTTAGCGTGCAAGCAGCTATCTTAGGATGGGAAAGGAAGAAAACATTGCCGCAGCAGGGCAGTGAAGGGAGTGAGCGCGGGTGTCGTGTCGTAGCGACTGGTGGATCCAGAGCGAGAACTTATCTTGGCTGTCCGGGGTCGGCTCCTCGAGTCGTGCCGGACTCGCACGTCGGTCATTGTAGTGTAGCTAGGTCAGGCCCGTGCGGGTCTCCCCCTCCCCTCCATGTTCTTCTTGGTGCTCTGCATCCTCAGGTCCCGGCCCTCAAGCGAGCTCAGCCTCCGCTGGTATCTAGGTCGCGTGCCATGGTCAAGGCCAGGGGTGAGGGTTGGA
The DNA here is from genome assembly GCF_003073215.2 of Triticum urartu. Taxonomy (NCBI): domain Eukaryota; kingdom Viridiplantae; phylum Streptophyta; class Magnoliopsida; order Poales; family Poaceae; genus Triticum; species Triticum urartu. The sequence continues at coordinate 351,533,363 of NC_053023.1, forward strand.
GAGCTAGTAAGAGCTCCTAAGGCGCGCTGCTTAGGAGCCCCCCTTCTAACGCGCAAGCGAATCGCATGAGAGAAGAGAGAGAGTCCGCGGCACCGCCTGCTATGGCCCTCAGGAAGTTCCTACAAGTTAGCGCAAGGAAGGGCACCGGTCACCGTGGTGATTGTTGGTTTGGTTCTGGCGAGTGAGAGGGGACTCCCTACTGCAGAGAGCCCCCGGGGCGTGTACAGCCCCACCCTGACACATGGCTTGCATGGCAGGGCTAGACGAGGTGTGTCTGGACACTCGTGAGCCAGTGCAGGAATCACGAGGCTCTACCTCAAGGCGGGTTGCGCCTGGTCTTGGTTCTTGTCCGTTGTCTTGGTCCTGCGAGGTGGTTAGACAACGCGAAGGGTCCTGAAGAAAGACCGCCGGCGCGCGGCTCCCATGGCGGGTGGTGATCAAGCAAGTGGTAGTCATAGATAGATTAAGCATGAAAGCCAACCTAGCTCAGGTAAATGGAGGGAAGATGCATGCCACTGGGTCCGGCCCGAGCGGCTTGGGGATGATGCAGCCCGAGGGGCGCCCCTAGCAAGGTAAGCTAAAGACATAAACAAGGGATACATGCCACAGGGACGGACCCACGCGGCCTGGGAATGATGCAGCCCTGGGGGCGCTCCCAGCTGAATGAACTTGGAAAATGTCACCTGGTTCTATTGATAAAGGAGAGTTGGGGTAGCTAAAGGCGTGCGGCGAAGGGGCTACTCCTCATGAGCCGCTGAGGCCATGAGCCTTGGGAGGCTATGGGGGTCCAGGGGGTTCCTTGAGGACCGTCTTTATCTTCGTGAGCACAGCATGGTGCCTGTCCTCCTGAGCCGCGAGGACGCTCCGCAGGTTGCTGACAGGCGGTCGCCACGCTCGGCAGGCCAAAAGGCATGCGAACGTAGCTGTGAGGTTGGCCCTTATAGCGTCCCACACGCGAAGGCCAGAAAAGCTCCCAAGAGGCAGCCCGGTTGAGCCCTGGGACATCGATGGAGACACGCAGCCCGACATCCTCGCCTGGATGGGGAGCTACGCTTGGTGAGTGGCGGCCGCCGCGCATGGCCCTTGCATCTTGTAGTTCCTGAGTGGTCTCGGTGATGAACTCCTGAGCGGTGGGCACTCCTTGCCATGTGTTCTCCTGAGGGAAGCATGCCGCGAGGCATGCCTCCAAGTGGTGCCCAAGCGCCTCCCTTGTGATGTTGGCAAAGTCTGAGACCCTCTAGAAGAGAGCCCCCGAGCCCTGCTCGAGAGGGGCGCTGGGCGCGCTTTCCTATGCGATGGAGGGAGGCGCCCTATGCGCGGGCGCCGATCCTGAGAAAGCGCCGCTTGCCTGAGGCCCTGCATGGCGCAACTGCTTCTTCTTCTTGGGGTTGGCTTCAGGAGGGCGCTCGCCCTAGCTATCGGGGTCGTCGATTGCTGCAGCTTGGAAGGCACGCTCGAGGGAGCACACCGCATCTCTTTCCTAACACGGGACTGTGATGATTCCGCCGCTTCCCGGCATCTTTAGGACATTGTAGCCGTGATGGCTCACCGCCATGAACTTTGCTAGGCGACGTCGAAGTCGATGAGTTCGGTGCGGTAGTTGTTACATTCTCTGAAGGTAACAGGGAGGCGGACCTGCCCGATCGGGGTAGTAGAGCCGTCGGTCACTCCTGAGAAAGGCTTGGTAGACTGAAGCTGGTCATATGGCACTTGGAGGCTGTCGAACGTGTCGACGGACATGACGTTGAGCCCTGCTCCGCCGTCGATGAGGGTCTTGGTAACTTGCATGTTGCTCATGACTGGTGAACAAAGCATTGGGAGGACGCCTGCAGTAGCCGCGCACTTCAGTTGATCTGTCGAACTGAACATGATGCGGCACCTGGACCATCTGAGCGGGCGTGTGGCCTTGAGCTTGGGGAGAACTGCATTCACTTCGCGGGCAAACTGTTTGAAGATACGCTGTGAGGTTGGGGCTTGAGGTCCGCCCAAGATGCAAGCGATAGTGCGCGGCTCCTGGAAGCCCCCAGCCCCCTCGTCTTGATGGTGGTCGTCATTCCTTCTGGGTGGTGGCGGTAGTGGAGGAAGGCATGTGTTGCCTTGAGGACGAGCCTCACGAGGCTGGTCCCTACAGGCGCCCTTGCGAGACTGATCTTGCCAGCGGTCCTCACGAGGCCGGTCAAGCCACTCCTGGCATGGGTCATGGTCGTCCCAGCGTCCGCCACCACGTCCTCCTCCTTGGACGTAGCCCTGGTCGCTGCGCTCAGGGCGTCGACCAAAGCGTCCTTCTCGAATAGCTCAGAGCTCTTGACAGTCGCTAGTGTTGTGGGTATGCGGGTTATGGAAGGCGCAGAATGGTCGGCTGCCCTTGGATGATTCGGGCTGGTCTCTGCCGCGCTTGGTGTCTGGTTCCGCCGTGAGAACAGCTTCTCCCTTGTGCTTCACGTCCTTGACCTTGGTCTTCTTCTCCTCTGGGTCCGCAGCAGGGAGCTCGAGGAGGGAGAGGCGCCCGTCCTCAGCTCTTGCACACTTGGTCGGGATGTTGAACAGCTCCAAGGTCGTGCACACCTCCTCATGGATGGCGAGCTCCTCCTTCATCTTGACATCGTGAATGCCATCAGAGAACGCTGAGATGATGGCCTCGTCGGTCACCTTGGGGATCTTGATTCACGCATTGTTGAAGCACTGGATGTACTTCTGCGGGGTCTCCCCTGGTTGTTGCTTGATGTGGCGCAGGTCACCCGCGACCGGGGGGCGGTCACGAGTGCCTTGGAAGTTGGCGATGAAGCGGCTGCGCATCTCGTCCCAGGAGGAAATCAAGCCTCGAGGCAGGTTCAGGAGCCAGGAGCAGGGGCCATCCTTGAGGGCCATGGGAAACCAGTTCGCCATGACTTTCTCGTCGCTGTTGGCCGCCTCGATGCTCAGCTCGTAGAGCTGCAGGAACTTCACGGGGTCAGGGGTGCCATCGTAGCGAGGAGGCAGATCTGGCTTGAACTTTCCCGGCCAGGCGACGCTACGCAGCTCGGGGGTGAAGCCGCGGCAGCCAGCTGTGGTCACCAGGGCCCGCCTTGGAGGTGGAGCTTGGTCTTGGTGCCCGCGCGCCGCTACGGCAAGCGGCGCGGGGCCTTGCCACAGCAAATGATCCTGGCGCGTCGGTGCGAGGAGTGGCTAAGCGTTCGCTTGCGGTCGAGGGACTTCTTGGCAGCTTCTTTCTTCATGCACGGGCGCCAGACGCGGTGAGTCGCACCGTGGAGCCGCGCGCCTTGGCGCTAGGGTGCCGTCTTGGTGCGGAGGTGGCGGAGGTGCTTCGTGAGCTCTGTCGCCCGTGGCTGGCGGAGAGCGAGGAAGAGAATGGGACGGTGCAGGGGAGCCCCCTGCGGCGCGGACAAGCTCGGTGAAGCGGTCAAGCCAGTCCTCGTAGAGGTCGTCGATAAGGCGGTAGCGCAGGAGCTCGTGCACCATGAGGAGCGCGACCCGTGCGTCCACGAGAACGCGACGAGCATGAGACGATGAACCAGCGGGAGTCAGTGATGGAGTGGCGGTGCGGCCGTCCTGTCGCACCGAGGGGTGCAGCGAGGATGCTTGCTGCTCGTTCCTCGTCGGGCCGGTGGCAGCATTGGCGGCAGGCAACGGAGAGCAACGGGGTGGCCCACCGACAGGGGCTGTCTGAGCGACTCGGGTGGCGAGGGGAGCCCGGCGCTCGGCACGGGCGCGACGTGTGTCCGCCATGGAGATGATGAAGCGACGTGATGCGGAGCGACGGAAGGGAAGCTTCGGTGCACCCCTACCTGGAGCGCCAAATGTCGGATGACGGGTTCCGGCAAAACCCTTAAGGTTCGAACACTGGGGTGCGCACGAAGATCTCCCTCCTACCGATCCACGTCCTAACTTAGCTAAGATCTTACGAACTAACTTGACGAACTTGCAAAACAGAGGACACAATATTTATACTGGTTCGGGCCACGGTTGTGGGGTAATACCCTACTCTAGTGTGGTGGTGGTGGATTGACTCTAGGGCTGATGATGAACAATACAAGGGGAAGAACAGCCTCCTGAGGTTGAGGTGTTCTTGTGCTTGGTAGACTTGCGTGTGTGAGGACCCGGTCCAAGATGATCTGATATCTCTCTACGGTGGTGGCTAGCCCTATTTATAGAGGCCCTGGTCATCTCCCCAAATATTGAGTGGGAAGGGAGCCAACAACAGCCAATTTGAAAGGGGACACCTAGTACAGCTTATCCTGACAAAAGTGGTCTTCGCCTGCAAAAGGCTCTGGTGGTGACGCCGCCTTGGGCTCCATGGTGACCTCCGTCTTGCTGCCCTGCTGGTCTTGGTATCGTTGCACGAATATGGAAACCTTTGCTTGATGCCTTGGTACTCCGCACCTGCGCTGGCCCCCTTAGCACCAAAGAGGAAACAAGGACGCTGCACGCGCTGGCGCCCGCCTGGTCGCGATCGTCATGGCTTACGTCACGAGAACCTCGCGTGGTTTGTCTGGCCTTGAACTCTCCGCCCCTCACGAGCTAGCCTAGGGAGGCCGCTCTTGAGGAGGTCTTGTGTCGTCCGCCTCGCGAGGCTTGTTCCCTCGCGAGGGTCTTGATTGCCTTGTTGATGAAGATGGGCCGTACAGGTCTGCTAGCAAAGCCACGACGTGGGCCGCTGGCAGGCAAGTCTGGGGACCCCCGTTCCCAGAACGCCGACAACAATAACTCTTAGGTCTCACATTTACTCATATCAAGGGCATAATCAACTAGTGAGCAATAATAATAAATTTCAGATGACAACACTTTTCTCAAAACAGTCATGATATGATATAACAAGATGGTATCTCGCTAGCCATTTCTGAGACCGCAAAACATAAATGCAGAGCACCCTTGAAGATCAAGGACTGACTAGACAATGTAATTCATGGTAAAAAAGATCCAGTCATAGTCATACTCAATATAAATTAATAACAATGCATACAAATGACAGTGGTGCTCTCTATCTGGTGCTTTTTATAAGAGGATGATAACTCAGCAATACAAGTAAACAGATAGGCCCTTTGTAGAGGGAAGCAAGGGTTCGTAGAGGTGCCAGAGCTCGAGTTTTGAAATAAAGATTGAATAATATTTTGAGTGGTATGCTTTCACTGTCAACATAACAAAAAAGAGACCACGGTATCTTCCATGCTACATACATTATAGGCGGTTCCCAAACAGAATGGTAAAGTTTATACTCCCCCACCACCAACAAGCACATTCCACGGCTGGTCCGAAACAACGGGTACCGTCCAACTAACAACAATCCTGGGGGAGTTTTGGTTGCAATTATTTTGATTTGATTTGCTTAGAGCAAGGGACTGGGCATCCCGGTTACTGGCCAGTTTCTCATGAATGATGAGCGGAGTCCACTCATCGTGAGAATAGCCCACCTAGCATGGAAGATATTGACAGCTCTAGTTGGTACATGAGCTATTTGAGCATACAAAACGGATTATTATTTGATGGTTTAGAGGTTGGCACTTGCAAATTTACTTGGAACGGCAGGTAAATACCGCATATAGGAAGGTATGGTGGACTCATATGGAACAACTTTGGGGTTTATGGAAGTGGATGCACAAGTAGTATTCCCACTTAGTACAAGTGAAGGCTACAAATAGACTGGGAAGCGACCAACTAGAGAGCGACAACAGTCATAAACATGCATTGAGATTAACCAACATTGAATGCAAGCATGAGTAGGATATAAATCACCATGAACATGAATATCGTAGAGGCTATGTAGATTTTGTTTCAACTACATGCGTGAACATGTGCCAAATCAAGCCACTCGAATCATTCAAAGGAGGATACCATCCTATTATACTACATCACAACCATTTTAATTTCCATGTTGGCACACAAGGTAAACCATTATAGACTCCTAGCTAATTAAGCATGTCATGAGTAACTATAATCTCTAATTTTTACTGCAAACATGTTTCATTCATAATAGGATGAATCAGGAACGATGAACTAATCATATTTACAAAAACGAGATAGGTCGAGTTCATACCGGCTTTTCCTCATCTCAATCAATTCATCATATGTCATCATTATTGCCTTTCACTTGCACGAGCGAACGGTGTGGATAATAGTAATAGTTCATGTGCATTGGACTAAGCTGGAATCTGCAAACATTTATTCAAAGGAGAAGACAAGGTAATATGGGCTCTTTGTTAGATCAACAATAATGTATCAGAGCCACTCAATATTTTCATTGTGGTCTTCTCCTCTCAACCCCCAAAGAAAAGAAAATAAATTCAAAGAAACACACTGAAATATTTTTTGGAGTTATTGTTTTTCTAAAGAAAGTAAAACAAGAACGAGAAAAACTATTTACACGGGAAAGCTCCCAACAAGAAAAAGAAGAACAGGAAATCTTTTTGGGCTTTCTTTTAATTCTACTACTAAGCATGCATCGAAAGTAAACTAACTACAACTAATTTTTTTGGTTTTTCTTAAGGTTTATCCAACACACAAGAAGAAAGCAGGAAAAATAAATAAACTAACATAGATATTATAATGAAAAAGTATGAGCACCGACAACTAGAATGAGTGTGTGAACATGAATGTAATGTCGGTGAGAAATGCGTACTCCCTCAAGCTTAGGCTTTTTGCCTAAGTTGGTCTACGCCCGTGGATCAAAGTGGCCCTCTCAGGTGTACTAAGGAGGATCCTAGGGGTTCCACTGGTTAGCGAGCTCCTATGGTCCCAATAATAAATAGAGTCATGATACGGATCAGGTGATGGCTCTGGCTCAGGAGGTGGGGATCGTGTCCCCTCCCAGTATGCATGAATGTCCGCGGGCAAAATGAAGTACCTGCCGGAATGAATATGGAACAAAATAGGTGCAGGCAAGGTAATAATCTGAAAGGTGACCTCGCTAAATACCAGGTTATAAATAAGTCTCTTTTCCTCATCGTGGCGAATAAACTTATGTGCTACCATGCTGTGATAATCTAAATATATAGTGGGTAGTAATTTTTCCTCTTTTTCATGGTGCCTAATCGGTATCTCGAAGTGTTTATCAAGGCGGGAGGCGAAGATACCTCTGAAAATAGGACCCTTTGCACGGTTCATACTCAACTGTCTAGCAACCATAGCGCCCAAACTGTAAGTTCTATCTCTATGTAAAGCGTGGCGCAAAATGGCGAGGTCAGGGGCTCTAAGGCCTCCACTCTCTCCACGACCAATTAAACATCTCCCAGCAAATAATGAGTAATAGCATGAAGCAGGAAGATGTATACTAGATACTCTCGCTCCCGACACTCCTCTACCTTCCCCTACGGTAATTTCATGAATAAGGCCTTCCACATCACTAGGACGTGGTTCCTCGACGCTACCTTCATAAGGTAATTTACAAACCTCACAAAATTCATAAAGCGTCATTTCTTTGTACTCATCATATAAGGGAAAGTCTATCGTGGGTGGTGATTTCCTAGCATGAAAGTGAATAGTTTGCATGAAAGTATTAGTGAGTAGGAGATACAGATTACACCAGTCGAGGAGGAAGTCGGTGATGCCTACATTCCTGGCCAAATAATAGAAATCATCATAAATCCTAGCTGCTTATAAGAATGCATCACATGGCCATTCACACGGCCAAATTTCCATGGTGCGAGGAATATTATACTTGGGATTTTCCTTCTCCTCATTTTCTTTTTCCTTTGAACCCCGGCTCGAGGAGCCTCTCAGTAATCTCCTCAACATTTTCTTGCTCTGAAAATTTCTGAAATTTTTAGTGACTCAAAATAAAAGTGAACCAAACTCAACAAGATTGATAGCAACTACTCCTACAAATTCCTAGAGGCTATATCATGCATCAAAACTACTTTGGACCATATAAATTTGGCATGCAAGCTAAAGAACAGGGTCACCAAAGAAGCAAAATTTTGCAATAAATAAAGCACTAGAACAAAAACTAATTGGACCATTGGAGGAGTCACATACCAAAGGACAATCCCCCAAAGAAGTTTTGTGAATGGAGCTTTGAGTAAGGAGATCGAAAATGGCAGCAAGATGAGCAAGAACACGAGTTTGAGCAATGGAGTGATTTTTTCTAGAGGAAAAGGAGTGGATGGGTGCTGGAATAAGTGGAGGGGGCACGTGGGGCCCACATGGTCAGGGGCACGCCCTAGGGGGTGTGCGCACCCTCCACCCTTGTGGCCAGCTGGTGAGGCGCCCTGGTGTGTTCTTTGCACCAGAAATTCAAAACTATTGTAAAAATAATCATACTAAATTTCCAGGGCATTTGGGGAACTTTTATTTTCAGGACATTTTTATTGCAAGGATAATTCAGAAAACAGAACAAAAATACTACTTTTCTTTATTTAATCTAAATAGCAGAAAGTAAAAGATGGGTACAGAGAGTTGTGCTTTATAAATTCATACATCTCATGCTCATCAAAAGGAAACCATTATCAAGGTTGATCAAGTCTTATTAACAAACTTCTTCCGAATGACATGAAGCCAAAGAACTTTCAAATAACACTAGGTTACCTCAATGGGGATATGCATGTCCCCAACAATAAGAATATCATATTTCTTTTTGACGGTAGGAAGAGGAAATTCAAAACCTACGATAGTAATAGTTGAAATTTTTCCAATAGAATTGATACTATGAACTTGAGGTTGTTTCTACGGAAAGTGTACAATGTGCTCATTTCCACTAACATGAAAAGTGACATTCCCTTTGTTGCAATCAATAACGGCCCCTACAGTATTCAAAAATGGTCTACCAAGGATGATCGACATACTGTCGTCCTCGGGAATATCAAGAATAACAAAGTCTATTAAGATAGTAATGTTTGCAACCATAACAGGCACATCCTCACAAATACCGATGGGTATAACAGTTGATTTATCAGCCATTTGCAAAGAAATTTCAATAGGTGTCAACTTATTCAAATCAAGTCTATGATACAAAGAGAAAGGCATAACACTAACACCGGCTCCAAGATCACATAAAGTAGTTTTAACATAGTTTCTTTCAATGGAGCATGGTATAGTTAGTACTCCTGGGTCTCCAAGTTTCTTTGGTATTCCATCCTTAAAAGTATAATTAGCAAGCATGGTGGAAATTTCATCCTCCGGTATATTTCTTTTATTAGTAATGATATCTTTCATATATTTAGCATAAGGAGGCATTTTAAGCATATCAGTCAAACGGGTACGCAAAAAGATAGGTCTAATCATTTCAGGAAAGCGCTTAAAATCTTCATCATCCTTTTTCTGGATGGCTTCGAAGGAAATGGCATGGATTTCTGAACCCGTGGTTCTCTTTCTTTACCATGTTTCCTCGAAACAAAGTCTCTCTTATCATAACATTGATTCTTTGATTGTGGGTTATCAAGATCAATAGCAGGTTCAGTCTCTACACCATTATCATTACTAGGTTGAGCATCAACATGAACATCATTATTAACATTGTCACTAGGTTCATGTTCATCACCAGATTGTGTTTCAGCATCAGAAATAGAAATATCATTGTGACTCTAAGGTGTATCTATAGCAGGTTCACTACCATGCAAAGTCCAATTAGTTTTCTTTTTTCTTTTTTAGTACGAGGACTAGGTGCATCAGTATTAACTCTCTGAGAATCTTGCTCAACTCTCTTAGGATGACCCTCGGGATACAAAGGTTCCTGAGTCATTTTACCACCTCTAGTCATAACCCTAACAGCTTTACAATTATTCTTACTATTCAACTCATCGAGCAAATCATCCTGAGCTTTAAGTACTTGTTCTACTTGAGTTGTTACCATGGAAGCATGTTTACTAATAAGCTTGAGATCATTAACAGTACTATTCATATAATTACTCAAGTGGTCAAGCATGTAAGCATTACGTTTCAATTGTCCACTAACATATGCATTGAAGTTTTCTTGTTTACCAATAAAATCATCAAACTCATCCAATCATTGTCTAGCAGACTTATTATGAGGAATATCACCTTCATCAAATCTACGGAGAGAATTTACCTCTACTACATGTGTCGGGTTATCAAGACCACGTATTTCCTCAAGAGGTGGTAGATTCTCAACATCTTCATCTTTAATACCTTTTTCTTTCATAGATTTCTTTGCCTCTTGCATATCTTCGGGACTAAGAAATAGAATACCCTTTTTCTTCGAAGTTGGCTTCGGAATTGGTTCAGGAATTGTCCAATCATTTTCATTACTCAATATATTATTCAATAGCAATTCAGCTTGCTCAATAGTTCTTTCCCTAAAACACAACCAGCACAACTATCCAGGTGGTCTCTGGAAGGATCGGTTAGTCCATTATAAAAGATATCAAGTATTTCATTTTTCTTGAGAGCATGATCAGGCAAAGCATTAAGTAATCGGAGAAGCCCCCCCCCCCCCAAGCTTGTGCTAAACTCTCTTCTTCAATTTTCACAAAGTAAAATATTTCCTTTAAAGTAGCTTGTTTCTTATGAGCAGGGAAATATTTTTGAGAGAAGTAATAAATCATATCCTAGGGACTACGCACACAACCAGGATCAAGAGAATTAAACCATATCTTAACATCACCCTTTAACGAGGAAGGAAACAACTTGAGAATATAATAATAGCGGATTTTTTCATCATGAGCAACTAGGGTGGCTATATCATTTAATTTAGTAAGATGTGCCACAATAGTTTTAGATTCATAAGCATGAAAAGGATCAGATTTAACCAAAGTAATTAACTCATGATCGACTGAGAATTCATAATCCTTATCAGTAACAAAGATAGGTGAAGTATAGCAAAAGCAGGGTCATATTTCATTCTAGAATTCAAGGATTTTTCTTTTAGCTTAGCTAACATTTTCTTCGGATCTTATCTATCATTGCAAGCAAAGAAGTCTCTACCAGTTTTTTCATCCATAACATAGCCCTCAGGAACAACAGGAAATTCATATTTAGGGGGAGAATCATAATCATCAGTTTCAATAATATCATCAGTTTCAGTAATTTCATTCTCTCTAACCCTAGCAAGTTGTTCATCAAGAAATCCACCTAGTGGCACAGTATCATCAAGCACAGAACTAGTATCATCATAAGCATCATGCATAGTAGAAGTGGCATCATCAATAACATGCGACATATCAGAATCAATAGTAGGTGTAGGTGTTGCAAGTTTACTCAAAACAGAAGGAGAATCAAGTGCAAAGCTAGATGGAAATTCCTTACCTCCCCTCGTAGTTGAGGGAAAAATCTTAGTTATTTGATCTTTCAAATTCCTCATAGTGATCTGCAAATATAAATCCCAAGTGACTCAGAGTATAGAGTTATTCTCCTCGGCAACGGCGCCAAAAAAAGGTCTTGATAACCCACAAATATAGGGGATCGCAACAGTTTTCGAGGGTAGAGTATTCAACCCAAATTTATTGATTCGACACAAGGGGAGCCAAAGAATATTCTTGAGTATTAGGAGTTGAATTGTCAATTCAACCACTCCAGAAAGACTTAATATCTGCAGCACAATATTTAGTAGCAAAGTAGTATGGAAGTAACGGTAACGGTGGCAAAAGTAATAGTAGCAGTTTTGTAGCAATCGTAACAGTGGCAATGGAAAAGTAACTGAGCAAAGATCAATATGTGAAAAGCTCTGAGGCAATGGATCAATGATGGATAATTATGTCATATGGCATTCATCATGCAATGGTTATAACATAGGGTGACACAGAACTAGCTCCAATTCATCAATATAATGTAGGCATGCATTCCGAATATAGTCATACATGCTTATGGAAAAGAACTTGCATGACATATTTTGTCCTACCCTCCTGTGGCAGTGGGGTCCTAATGGAAACTAAGGGATATTAAGGCCTCCTTTTAATAGAGTACCGGACCAAAGCATTAGCACTTAGTGAATACATGAACTCCTCAAACTACAGTCATCATCGGGAGTGGTCCCGACTATTGTCACTCTGGGGTTGCCAGATCATAACACGTAGTAGGTGACTATGACTTGCAATATAGGATCAAGAACACAAATATATTCATGAAAACATAATAGGTTCAGATCTGAAATCACGAAACTCAGGCCCTAGTGACAAGCATTAGGCATAGCAAAGTCATAGCAACATCAATATCAGAACATAGTGGATACTAGGGATCAAACCCTAACAAAACTAGCTCGATTACATGGTAAATCTCATCCAACCGATCACAGTCCAACAAGCCTACGATGGAATTACTCACGCACGGCGATGATCATCATGAAATTGGTGATGGAGGATGGTTGATGATGACGATGGCGACGAATTCCCTCTCCGGAGCCCTAAACGGCCTCCAGATCTGCCCTCCTGAGGAAGAACAGGGCTTGGTGGCAGCTCTGTATCGTAAAAAGCAACGAATTCTTCTCTCTGATTTTTTTCTCCCCGAAAGAGAATATATGGAGTTGGAGTCGAGGTCGGTGGAAGTCCAGGGGCCCACAAGGTCGGAGGGCGCACCCCCACCCTTGTGGCTAGGGTGTGAGCCCCCTGGTGCTGATTCTTTCGCCAATATTTTTTATTAATTCCAAAACTTGGCTCCGTGAAGTTTCAGGTCATTCCAAGATCTTTTTATTCTACACAAAAATAACACCATGGCAATTCTGCCGAAAACAGGATCAGTCCGGTTAGTTCCATTCAAATCATTAAAGTTAGAGTCCAAAACAAGGGCAAAAGAGTTTGGAAAAGTAGATACGATGGAGATGTATCAACTAGTCAGGGGAAAATACACACCCATGTTTGTGTTCCCCGATAGGGAGGCACCGGAGAAGGAGAACACCAACAACATCCTAGCGACCATGCTCCACGAGGTATGGGTAGAGAGGTTATTCCTTCCGTCCCTCCCTGCCTAGCTGAGGGGCATAGCCACGGCGGTGACATTCACCCTAAGGTGAATCGCAATCCTCCTGCCGCCCCAGCCGTGGGCGCAGTCGCAGGACATGCACCGCCCCGGAGCAAACTAGCCCAGCCAATGCTTCGACCGGGGGCATTGGTCCACATGTGCCACCACCTCGTCACCACACCATCCAAGCGACTGGCTCCCGACGGTGGGAGCCCGGCGCAGCCACTGTCGGCACCGTCAGGAGCTGGGCGACGCTGCGGTCAACATCATCCTCACCTATGCCAAGTACCGCTTCTGAGGCCATGGCGAGGGCCCAGCTGCTGCTGAGATTTTTGCCGGCAGCTGATCAGATGGACGAGTGGAGAGCCACCATTCAGAGCCTGATTGGCTTTGCCGAGGCTGGAGGCTCACAGCAAGCTGGCCCGCCACGGCCTCCCCAAACAACGACGATAGCCCACACTATTCACCATGCGGAAGGGGCCATACCCATGGTGCAATCCCCACCACGGCAACCAGCATGAGGGCCACGTGACCAAGATCTTGATGATGTCTTGATGGCTTCATATGATCCTTGAGCACGTCAAGGATGACGGCGAGCCCCGGAGGATAGGCAGAGGGAAGGCGCGCCCGTCACCATCGAGCGATGCCACGACAACCAATACCATTCCGATGGGCACGATCGCCCCAATGTCGACGAGCCTACACTTGGCGGAGGTGGGTACCTACCTTTTGAGGCTGGGTGCCCTGCCTTCACCAATGAGCTGCGGCAAGTCCGTTGGCCGTCCACTCGCACGTTCAAACCAGAGATACCACAGAAGTATGATGGGAGACTGAACCCTGCAGAGTTCTTGAGCATCTACACCATTGTTGTTCAAGCTGCCGGGGGAAGAGATGAGAAGGTTTTTGTGAACTACTTCCCTTTGGCAGTCAAGCCAAACATGAGGTCTTGGCTGATGCACCTGCCGGAGACCTCCATCTCGACCTGGGCTGACCTGTGCCATGAGTTCGTTGGTGCCTTCATGGGAAGCCATCAAGAACCAGGGCGGCCCAACAATTTTCAGCTTCTCCCACAGAAGGAAGTAGAGACCCTGCGGAAGTACATGGAGAGGATTAGCCGAGTCCAGAGAAATATTTCAGATATCCACCCGGCAGTTGTGATAGTTGTGTTCTGATCCAACATGTGCAACCGTCGGATACATTCCAAGATGAACGTTTGGTTGCCCAAGACTTTGAAGGAGCTTTACACCTTTGTGTACAAGTGTGCTCGGGTGGAGGAGGAGAGGAAACTCCTTGGAGAAGAAGATGGCATCGACATCGACTCAGAGGATGACGACGAGGCCACCAGTCTGAAGAAGAAGAACAAGAAGCACAACAAGAGGCACAAGGATAAGGCAGTAATGACCGTCGAGGGACCGGGCACATTGAGTACCGGCAAGAAGGCTAAGGCTGAAGCCCCCAGCAAGGAAGTTACCGTGTGCACTGACTGTTGGGAGGCTACGGCTGCCGAGAAGGCTCGGAAAGGTGATGGGCTATACTGCAAGATTCATCGGACCAAGGGTCATGATCTCCAAGAGTGTCATCAAGTTGAACAGGCCGTCAAGAAGCAGAGGTCCGTGTATGAGAAGCGTGATAAGGAGAAAGGTCATAATGGCATTGGAGGGAAGGGCCGAGGCGGTGAAGCAAGTCTCCTTAGCAAGGCTCCTCGGAATCAAGGAAAACCCTCCAGAGGTCATGAGATGGAAGATTGCAATGACAAAAGTGATGGAGGGGGTGAAGGGGAAACGAGTGAGCAGAAATTCCAGAAGGCCATTGACGCCATGTGCATTGACGGGGGTGCATCTCTGCACTCCTCTCACCGCCATCTTCAATAGTGGGCGTGTGAAGTTAATGTCATGGATCCAGCGGCAGACTCTCAGAAGCCGCTCAAGTTGTCACGCACGCCCATCATCTTTGACGAAGAGGACCACCCTCACCGCACCATCGCGGTAGGGTGCTTGTCGTTGTTGGTATCACCAAAAATCCGCAACCTCAAGGTCACAAAGATGTTTGTTGACGGCGGGACCGGGTTGAATCTGATTTCCCCAAAGGTAATAAGCAAACTCCAGATAGTAGAGGAAGAGCTCAAGGTCACGGGCACGTTTCAAGGAATCAACCCCGGCAGGAGTCATCCTAAGGGAAAGATCACATTGCCGGGACATTTGGGGGAGAATTGAATTACCAGACTAAGAAGGTTGTGTTTGATGTGGTCGACCTCCCCCTGCCGTACAACGGAATCCTTGGACACCCAGCTCTGGCCAAATACATGGTGGCATCCCACTATGCCTACAACACCTTGAAGATGCCAGGGCCAATGGGCATGATTTCCATTCCATCAGACGAGAAGGACACAATCATTTGCGTGGACAAGATGTGCCGGGATGCAGTCGCAGCAGAGGCCGCTGAAGCCATAGTTCCCGCCAAGGAAAGCGATGGGAATAAGAAGGCTAGCAGGGATGCCAGCAAGGAATCCGGGAAGCGTACCTCTTCAGAGTATGTTGCGCCTGTTGATGACTTGCCGGAGAGTTCCAATAGCAAGAGATCCAAGGATGCTGCACCTCATGTGAAAAAGGTCCCGAAAGGGCTGGCTAGCGCTGATGGTACTTTCACTATTAGTGCCACCCTTGATGACAAATAGGAAAGCACGCTCGTTGCCTTCCTGCGGGCAAATATCGATGTGTTTGCCTGGCAACCATCCGATATCACCAATGTTCCCAGGGAGGTAATCGAGCACCACCTTGCTATCTGCCCACATGCCCGACCCGTCAAGCAGAAGCTCCGAAAGCAAGCCTTGGAGCGGCAACAGTTCATTACCGAGGAAATCAAGAAACTTGAGACAGCTAGTTTGGTCAGAGGAGTACTACATCCAACGTGGCTAGCAAACCCAGTGGTCATGCGCAAGGTTAATGGGAAATGGAGGCTTTGCATAGATTTCACGGATCTGAAAAAGGCATGACTGAAGGACCCATTTCCCTTGCCGTGCATCGACCAGATTGTGGATTCCACTTTTGGGTGTGATTTGCTCTCCTTTCTAGATGCATACTCTGGATATCACCAAATCTTTATGTCCAAGGAAGGCGAAGAGAAGACCTCATTCATCACCCTATGCGGCACATACTGCTTCGTGCGAATGCCTTTCGGGTTGGCGAGTGCCGAGTCCACTTTTGCAAGAGCGGTTTAGATTGGTTTTAAATCACAGTTACACAGGAACATCGAAGCTTACATGGATGATATTGTGGTCAAGGCTAAGTACAGATCGACCCTCATACAAGACTTAGAAGAGACGTTTGCTAATCTGTGCAAGATCAACTTGAAGCTGAACCCGGAGAAGTATGTGTTTTGTGTTCCCTCCAGCAAGTTACTTGATTTCTTTGTGTCCCATCGTGGGATAGAGGCCAACCGTGATAAGATCAAGGCTATCGGGCAGATTCAGACACCTAACACTACAAAAAAAGACACATCCGTGACATTTTGGGCCGAACGAAATTTTTTTCTGTCATGCTTATGACACTTCTATGACGATAATTGTGACAAAACCTGGTATCATCATAGATATGGTGGGCTCCTACTTGTATGACCAAAAATCATGACAGAAAATGGGCTTTTCGTCCTGGGCGGGCCGGAGACACAGCTGCATGGCATTCTTTGGGCCGTCCATGACGGAAAAAAACCGTGGTAGAAGCGAGGGCGAGGAAAATATCAGGGTAGTTCCCGATTACGGTGGGTGGTCGGGGGCCGAGCGATGCACGTTTCTCTCGTACGTATGTGCGTGTGTGCGAGGCGTTGCGCTCTAACTGAACCCGAGCGAGGCGTTGGGCTCTAAATGAACCCGAGCGATTGCACTAGCTATGTTACTGAACCCGAGCGATAGATCCCTTGTTGTTAACTAAACCCGAGTGATTCCTTCACTACTGCTGCTAACTGAAGCCGATCGATGCTGACTCTTGATGAACAGTGAGCATTGTTGGGGGTATGGATGAATAGTTCCCGATGGGGGGTTGGATGAATAGGACCCCGTGGTGTTGCCGCTGGATGAATAGGACCCCGATCGATCGAGCCGGTGGATGAACAGCACCCCGAGGAGGGGTGGATGAACGGGACCCCATGGAGGGCTGGATGAACAGGACGACCCCGTGGAGGGCTAGTTCACAGTAGCCAGTGGAGGGCTGGATGAACAGTAGCCCATGGAGGGGTGGTTGAATAGGACCCCATGGAGAGGGTTGGTTGAACAGTAGCCGGTGGTGGAGCGTGCGGTGGACGCTGGATGAACAGGAGCCCGTGGATGAACAGTCGCAGGAGGAGGCTGGAGGAGGTCGATGGTGGATGAACAGTAGCCCGTGGAAGCAGTCGACTGTGGATATGAACAGTATCCCGTGGAGTCCCATTTTGCGGTACGCCATACCCCTCCCAATGAACAGGAGCCCCGTTTCGACCATAGCGCTCCAACACAAGTCAGTTTCCTCCGTTTTGTGGTACGCCACACCCCTCCCGATCAACAGGACCCCGTTTTGACCAAGATAAGTCAGTTTCCTCTGTTTTGCAATATGCCAGACCCCTCCCGATGAACAGGATCCTGTTTCGACCGTGGTCGGTCAAACACAAGGCAGTTTCCTCCGTTCTGCGGTACGCCGAGCCTCGTTTCCATCGGCTGTTCCGTCCAAGCCAGTTGGCTCCCGATGAACAGCACGCGTTCCGTAGCCTCCCGATGAACGCGGCGCATCTATTGCCTCCCCATGAACACGACGACGATGCAGTTTCTCCGTTCCAACCCAGCCATGTACACAAGCCCTGGCCGTACGTATGCGCGAGTAGGCGTTCGAGACCCCGCCCGTATGTATGTACATGGCCGTATTTTTTGGCATGTGGTTGTATGTATGTGTACACTATTTAGACGAGACAGCCTGAACTGCTACGTGGGGAGCTATACTATGACATGTGCCACTACTTACTCGGCAATGGTTCATCATTGCAAAGCGACCGATCGACCAGTATGTACGTACATGTTCCGACAAGATAGACAACGGTACGTACGCTTCGACCGGGTGGGTCCCAGCTATCAGGGAGGATAAGGACGCACTTCCTTGCGTGCGAAGATATAGCTGCTGGGTCCCAGCTATCAGGGGGGATATTTTTTTGCCCGTAATAAGGATGCACTTCATTGCATGCGAAGACATAGCTGGTGGGTCCCAGTAGTTAGGGGGAGAAAACATTATTTTTCAGGCTAAAAAGGATGCGGTTGCATGCATGCGTCCATGGGCGTGGTGCGTCCCCACTGTCAGCCTCTCACGTACGATCATCTTCTGATGACTCTCGCTTGTTGACCACGTTGACCACACCGTGCCGAGCGCACCAAGGAGGGTGGACGATGGCGAGGCCCCATACTGGAACGACCTAGAGATGGGGAAGACACGGCAGTGGAGTTGCAGATGGAGAGGAGTAGGAAACTTGACTAGTTCGGTTGCACGGCAGCACTGCCGCCCACGTGAGACAGAAGCAAGAACAGAGGTTGAAGAAGGAGCACGGCTGTTGGATTTGTCGGCGTTCTGGGAACAGGGGTCCCCAGACTTGCCTGCCTACGGCCCATAGCGTGGCTGTGCTGGTAGGTCTGTACGGCCCATCATCATCAACAAGGCATTCAAGACCCTCACGAGGGGCCAAGCCTCGTGAGGCGGACGACGCAAGCCCTCCTCAGCAGCGGCCTCATCAGGCTGCCTCGTAAGGAGCGGAGATATCAAGGCGGGGCAAACCTGGTGAGGCTCTCGTGACGTGAGCCATGACAATCGACACCAGGCAGGCACCAGCACGCGCAGCGTCCTTGTTTCCTCTTTGGTGTTAAGGAGGCAAGTGCAGGCGCGGAGTACCGAGGCATCATGCAAAGGTTTCCATATCGGTGCAACAAGACCAAGACCAGAAGGACGGCGGGATGGAGGTCACCATGGAGCCCAGGACGGCGATACCACCAGAACCTTTGGCAGGCGAAGACCACCTTTTGTCAGGATAGCTTGTACTAGTTGTCCCCTTTCAAATTGGCCGCTTTTGTTGGTGCCGGCGTTCTGGGAACGTGGGTCCCCAGACTTGCCTGCCTGCGGCCTGCGGCATGGCTCAAAAGGGGGCCTAGCGCGGCCTATCTTCACCAACACAAACCCAAGACCCTCGCGAGGGGCCAAGCCTCGCGGGGCGGACGACACGGAGCCTCCTCAGGCACGGCCTCGTCAGGCTGGCTCACGAGGAGGCGGAGAGACCAAGGCGGGGTACCTCACGACGTGCCCACGACGCAAGCCATGATGACCAAGGGCACCAGGCGGGTGCCAGCCCGCGCAATGTCCTCCTTTCCTCTTTGGTGCAAAGGGGGCAAGCGCAGCCGCGGAGTACCGAGGCATCAGGCAAAGGTTGCCATTTCGGTGCAATGAGACCAAGACCAGGAGGACTACGAGACGGAGGTCACCGTGGAGCCCAAGACGGCGTCATCACCAGAGCTTTGCGCAGGCGAAGACTACTTTTGTCAGGATAGCTAGTACTAGCTGTCCCCCTTCAAATTAGCCCGCCATTGTTGGCTCCCTTCCTTCTCGATATTTGGGAAGAGGACCAGGGCCCCTATAAATAGGACTGGCCACCCGCTAGACAGGGGAGAGAGGACCGGGGGCAAAAAGAAAGAGAGAGAGAGAGAGAGAGAGAGAGAGAGAGAGAGAGAGAGAGAGAGAGAGAGAGAAGGGCGACTGAGATCCTCCTAGCAGTTCATCGCCCCAGCCAAGAACAGACCCTCGCGAGACTGTTCTTCCTTGTATTGTTCATCATCATCAGCCCAAGAGGCAATCCACCACACCACACACTGGAGTTGGGTATTACACCACAACGGTGGCCCGAACCAGTATAAACCCTGTGTCTCTTGTGTTGTTCTTTCCTTAGTTTAGATCCTAGCAAGGCGGAGGGGTGCAGGTAGGTAGGAGACGAAAGCTCCGCGCGCACCCCAGTGTTCGAACCTCAAGGGTCTGCCGGAACCCGAAGTCCGACAGTTGGCTCCCTTCCCGCTCAATATTTTGGGAGAGGACCAGGGCCTATATAAGTAGAACTAGCCACCACCTAGAAAGGGAGAGATGGAAGAAGGAGATAGGATCTGATCAAAGGCCAACCCTTGGCACACAAAGCACAAGAACACCTCAACCTCAGGAGGCTGCTCTTCCCCTTATATTGTTCATCGTCAGCCCAAGAGGAAATCCACCAGCACCGCACTGGAGTAGGGTATTACACCACATCGGTGGCCCGAACCAGTATAAACCTTGTGTCTTTATGTTGCGAGTGCGTCGAGTTCGTCCGCGAGACCTTAGCGAGCTAGGGCGTAGATCAGAAGGAGGGAAAGAACTTCGTGCGCACCCCAGAGTTCAAACCTCAAGGGTATGCCGGAACCCGTGATCTGACATTTGGCGCGCCAGGTAGGGGTGTGCCATAGCCTCCCTTCCGTCGGCCGGCACTCCGTCGCTCCGTTGTCTCCATGGCAGACGCTCGCCGTGCTCGAGCTGAATGCCGGGCTGCCCTCACTGCCCGCGTTGCTCAGACCGTTCCCGTCGGCGAGCCACCTCGTCGTTCCCCGTCGCCTGCTGCCAACGGCGCAACTGGCCCGGCGGGGAACAAGCAGCAAGCTTCCTCGCTGCACCCATTGGTGCGGCAGGACGGCCGCACCGCCACCCCATCGCTGACCCCGGCCGGTTCCTCATCCCACGCACGTCGCGCTCCCATGGATGCGCAGGCCGCGCTCCTCATGGCGAACAAGCTCCTGCGCTACCGCCCGATCGACGACCTCTACGAGGACTGGCTCGACCGCGTCGCCGAGCTTGTCTGGACCGCAGGGGCTCCCCGGTGCCATCCCCCTCTCTACCTCGCCCTCCTCCAGCGATAGACGACGTGGCTCGTGGAGCACCTCCACCACCTCTGCACTAAGAGGGTTCCTTGGCGCCAAGGCGCGCGGCCCCGCGGCGAGATCCACTACGCCCGGTGCCCGCGCGCGAAGAGAGAAGCTGCCAAGAGATTCCTCGGCCGCGAGAAGCTGCACCAGCGCTCACCGCGCAGCCTCGCCAAGCCCTCACGCTACCCACGGTGGCGGCGCGCGGGCCTCATCAAGTCCAAGCTCCACCTCCGAGACAGGCCCCGACGACCACGGCCGGCTGCCGCGCCTTCACCCCCGAGATGCGTAGCGTCGCCTGGCCGGGCAAGTTCAAGCCGGATCTGCCTCCTTGCTATGACGGCACCCCCGACCCCGCGGAGTTCCTGCAGCTCTACGAGCTGAGCATCGAAGCGGCCAACGGCGACGAGAAAGTCACGGCGAACTGGTTTCCTATGGCTCTCAAGGATGGTGCCCGCTCCTGGCTCATGAACCTGCCGCAAGGCTAAATCTCCTCTTGGGACGAGATGCGCAACCGCTTTGTCGCCAACTTCCAGGGCACTCGCTACCGCCCGCCGGCTGTGGGTGACCTGCGCTGCATCAAGCAACAACCGGGAGAGACCCTCCAAAAGTACATCCAGTGCTTCAACAACACTCGCCTCAAGATCCCCAAGGTTACAGACAAGGCCATCATCTCCGCATTCTCTGACGGCGTTCGCGACATCAAGATGAAGGAGGAGCACGCTATCCACGAGGAGCTGTGCACATCTCAGGAGCTGTTCAACCTGGCGACCAAGTGCACGAGAGGTGAGGAGGGGCACCTCTCCCTCCTCGAGCTGCCAGCTGCGGACGCAGAGGAGAAGAAGGCCAAGGCCAAGGACGTGAAGCGCAAGGAAGCAGTTGTGCTCGCAGCGGAGCTGGACACCAAGTGAGGCAGAGACCAGCCCGAGTCGTCCAAGAACAGTCGACCATTCTGCGCCTTCTACAACCTGAACACCCACAACATCAGTGACTGTCAAGAACTCAAAGCCATTCATGAAGGACGCTTCAGTCGACGCCCCGAGCGCAGCGACCAGGGCTACGGCCGAGGAGAAGGACGTGGAGGCGGACGCTGGCACGACCTTGGTCCGCGCCAGGAGTGGCGCGACAGGCCTCGTGAGGACCGCTGGTAGGATCATCCTCGCGAGGGCGCCTGGAGGGACCAGCCTCGTGAGGATCACCCTCAGGGCAACGCCAGTCTTCCCCCACTGCCGCCGCCACCAAGAAGGAATGACGACCACCATCAAGACGAGGGGCTGGGGGATTCCAGGAGCCGCGCGCGATCGCCTCCATCTTGGGCAGCGCACAGGCCCCAACCTCGCAGCGTAGCTTCAAAGAGTTCGCTCGTGAGGTGAGTGCAGTCCTCCCCAAGCTCGAGGCCACGCACCCGCTCAGGTGGTCCCAGTGCGCCATCACCTTCAGCTCGGCATATCAGCTCAAGTGCGCAGCCACCGCTGGCGCCCTCCCGATGCTTTGTTCACTAGTCATCAGCAATGTGCAAGTTACCAAGACGGCGGCGCAGGGCTCATTGACGGCGGCGCAGGGCTCAATGTCATGTCTGTCGACACGCTCGACAACCTCCAAGTGCCATATGAGCAGCTTCAGCCTACCAAGCCTTTCTCACGAGTGACTGATGGTTCCAGCACACCGGTTTTGCAGGTCCACCTCCCTCTCACCTTTGGGGAATGCAAGAACTACCGCACCGAGCTCATCAACTTTGACGGCGCGCACATCCGTCTGCCATACAACGCCATCCTCGGATATCCAGCCCTGGCCAAGTTCATGGCGGTGACACACCATGGTTACAATGTCCTGAAGATGCCAAGAAGCGGCGGAATCATCACGGTCCCGTGCGAATAGAGGGATGCGGTGTGATCCCTCGAGCGCGCCTTTCAAGCTGCCGCAATCGATGACCCCGAAAGCAAGAGCGAGGATCCTCCTGAGACCATCCCCAAGAACAAGAAGCAGTTGCACCATGCCGGACCTCAGGAGGGTGGTGTCGTGGCTGGAACCTCGTCAGGATCAGTGCCCGCTCCAGGGGCGCCTCCCTCCGTCACATAGGAAGGCACGCCCAGCGCCCTCCTCGGGCAGGGCTCGTGGGCTCTCTTCTGGAGGGCCTCAGAATTTGCCAACATCACGAGGGAGGCGCTCGGGCACCACTTGGAGGTGTGCTTCGCGGCACATTTCCCTCAGGAGAACACAGGGCAAGGAGCACCCACTGCTCAGGAGTTCATCACCAATACTACCCAGGAACTGCAAGACGCAAGGGCCATGTGCGGTGATCGCCGCTCACGAGGCGCAGCTCCCCATATAGGCGAGGATGTCGGGCTGTCCATCTATGTCGACGTACCGGGGCTCAACAGGGCCGCATCTCAGGAGCTTTTCCGGCCTTCGCGCGTGGGCTGTTGCGAGGGTCCACCACACAGTTACGTT
This sequence comes from Triticum urartu, assembly GCF_003073215.2. NCBI lineage: Eukaryota > Viridiplantae > Streptophyta > Magnoliopsida > Poales > Poaceae > Triticum > Triticum urartu. Next base: position 351,556,587 of record NC_053023.1, read on the forward strand.
CGCATGCCCTTCGGCTTGCCAAGCATGTTGTCAACCTATCAGCGCAACATGTAGTGTGTCCTGACGGCTTAGGAGGCCAGGCACCACGCCGTCCTGGCAGAGATGGAGACGGTCCTCAAGGAACCACCTGAGCCCCAGAGCCTCCCGAGGCTCAGGGCCCCGGTGGCTCGTGAGGAACGACCCCTTCGCCGCGTGCCTTCAGCTGCACCAACTCTCCTTCATCGACAGAACCAGGTCACATTTTCCAAGTTCGTTTAGCTGGGAGTGCCCCTCGGGCTGCATTATTCCCAGGACGCGTGGGTCCGTCCCTGTGGCATGTATCTCTTTTGCTTATGCCTTCAGTTTACCCTGTTGGGGGCGCCCCTCGAGTTGAATCATCCCCAAGCCGCTCAGGCCTGACCCAGTGGCATGTATCTTTCTGCATTTACCCAAGCTGATTTGCCTTCCATGCTTAACCTACCTATAGATATCACTTGCTTGATTGTTGCCCATTACGGGGGCCGCGCACTGGCACCCTTCTTGGGGGCCCCTTTTGCGTTGTCTGACCATCTCGCGGGACCAAGACAATAAACAAGGGCTGAGACCAGGTGCAACCCACCTTGAGGTAGGACCTCGTGAGTCTCGCGCTAGCTCACGAGTGCCTAGCCACACCTCGCTAAACCCTACCATGCCAGCCACGTGTCAGGGTGGGGATGTACACGCCCCGGGGGCTCTCCGCAGTAGGGAGTCCCCTCGCCCGCTCCAGAAGCAAACCAGCGGTCCGGTGCCCTTCTTCGTGTTAACTTGCAGAGGATTCCTGAGGACCATGGCGGGCGGTACCACGGACTCTCCTTCTTCTCTGATGCGATTCGCTTGCATGTTGAAAGGGGGGCTCCTGAGCATCGCGTCTCAGGAGCTCTTACTGGCTCTCCAGCCCTCACCCCCTGGCCTTGACCACGGCATCGCGATCTGGCATACCAGCGGTGGCTGAGCTCGCTCGAGGGCCGGGACCTGAGGATGCAGAGCACCAAGAAGAGCATGGAGGCGAGGGGGAAACCGACCCGGGCCTGTCATGGCTACACTACAGCGACCAACGCACGAGCTCGGGGTGCCACAAGGAGTAGACACTAGACAGACCAGATAAGTTCACACATGGAACCCACCTATCGCCACAACACGAGACCTTCACAGCAGCTTCATTGCAGCAATGTCGCCTCCCTTTCTTGCCTCTTCATGGTTTCTTGGGTGCTAAGGGGGACCTCCTGAGCATCGCGCCTCGGGAGCTCTTACCGGACTTCGGGCCGCTCACCTCCTGGCCTTGACCACGACATCGCGACCTGGCATACCAGCGATGGCTGCAGCCAGCCTGGAGACCGGGACCTGACAGCATAGAGCACCAAGCAGTCACAAGGATAGAATGGGGAGACCGAGCCGAAGCGGGCCTTACTCCTTCCGCTGCCCTACTGTGGCGATACTCTCTTCCTTTCCCATTCTAAGGCAGCCACTTGAGCGCTAAAGGGGACCTCCTGAGCATCGCGCCTCAGAAGCTCTAACTGGACCTCAGGCTGCTCACCTCCTGGCGTTGACCATGGCATCGCGACCTGGCATACCAACGACGGCTGCAGCTTGCCTGGGGACCGGACCTGTCAGCGTAAAGCATCAAGCTGCCGCAGGATTGGAAAGGGGAGGTTGAGCCTCGGCAGGATATGCGCCTACGCAATTCCATAACAAGGACCATATATACGCAAAAGACATTACAGACCCTTTACACGCCCCACAGGGTACTTCATGATCCTTCGCAGGGAACCAGAACGATAACTAAGAGGAATCCTATCTACACCCTCCCGTGGCGGGCACCATCATCAACAGTGGGCCACGGGAGGCCGGCGCCGACCCCATCCAGATTGGCGGCGGCGGATGGACGTTGTGGCCCTGCTCCGGGCTCAGCGGGAGCTAGGTGACACGTAGCTGTCGTTGCTCGTCTCCGCAGACTTCAAGAGCTCAAGAGAGTCGCTGGACCACCACGAGTCGTCGTTGTCGCTGGAGGAGCTACAGGCAAGACCAGTGGAGGGTCACGCGCCCGCCGCGACGTCGTCCTGGTGACTTCCTTCAGGGCAGCACTCCAGGCGGCGGCCTTCCTCATTGAAGACGTTGAAGAACAGCACGAAGGCGCCATCGTACTTGAAGTGGATCACGAGGGCGCCCTCCACGCAGCAAACCCAGGCAATCTCACCCCAGCCTCGGGTCATGAAGATCTTCCTGGAGGCGACGGTTCCAATCTCCGCACCGGTTGCCGGGGCGTTGCAGTCAGCATGCTTCAGCCAAAGTTCGCAAACACCCCTCGGCGGCACCTCGGTGGCGAAGAACGGTGGGAGGCGTATCCAGGTGCTTGGTGGCATCGCCGCCCATAGCACAAACTCACGCGACAAGTCCGCGGCGTGGACCCCTGGGGGGACGGCGTGTGTCCCCGCGGCGCGGCGACCACGGCCATGGCGCGGGCGGCGCCGCTCGTCGCTCCGCCCTCTTGAGCCCCCAGCTCATGCGTACAAGGGTGGCGGATACCTGGAGGAGGCCGCTCGCACCAGGGCCTCGTCACCACCTGCATCGCCGTTTTGTCGCGACGGTGAACCGACCTCTTCTTCGGCGGAAGCAGCTCTGGATCATCGCGGGGGGCCTTTCCTTTCTCTTCGGTGGAGAACCTTTGGATGGGGGCCATTGCTGTTAGCAGCGGATCATGGAGGAAGAAGCAAACGAACCAAGAAGAGATGGGCCCGCCCCCCTTCCCATTTATAGCAGAAGAAGGCCAACCGGCGCCTCCCACGATCACAAGTAATGATGATTTTCCTTGCATGTCGCAGGGACTCATCAAGTTAGGCAGTTGCCGAGGCAATGTGGGGAAGCGGAGACGCCCACGACCAATCAACCGCCACGCGTCAAGCGAGGCCGCAGGCTTTCGGGGCCCGCAGCGCTCCGCGCTTGATCCTTTGCCTTCGCCTCGAAGCCAAGCCCGAGCGCGCCTTGGGCCCGGGGGCTACTTTCGGCGTTCTGGGAATGAGGGTCCCCAAACTTTCCTGCCTGCAGCCCATGGCGTGGCTGTGCTGGCAGGTCTGTATGGCCCATCATCATCAACAAGGCATTCAAGACCCTCGCGAGGTGCCAAGCCTCACGAGGCGGACGACGCAAGACCTCATCAGGAGCGGCCTCATCGGGTTGCCTTGCGAGGAGCGGAGATATCAAGGCGGGGCGAACCTCGCGAGGCTCTCGTGATGTGAGCCATGACGATCGACACCAGACGGGTGCCAGGCGGGCACCAGCGCGCGCAGCGTCCTTGTTTCCTCTTTAGTGCTAAGGAGGCAAGTCCAGGCGTGGAGTACCGAGGCATCAGGCAAAGGTTTCCATATCGGTGCAACAAGACCAAGACCAGAAGGACGGCGGGATGGAGGTCACCACGGAGCCCAGGACGGCATCACCACCAGAACCTTTGGCAGGAGAAGACCACCTTTTGTCGGGATAGCTTGTACTAGTTGTCCCCTTTCAAATTGGCCGCTGTTGTTGTCTCCCTTCCCGCTCAATATTTGGGGAGAGGACCACGGCCTATATAAGTAGAACTAGCCACCACCTAGAAAGGGAGAGATGGAAGAAGGAGATAGGATCTGATCAAAGGCCAACCCTTGGCACACCAAGCACAAGAACACCTCAACCTCAGGAGGCTGTTCTTCCCCTTGTATTGTTCATCATCAGCGCAAGAGGCAATCCACCACCACAGCACTGGAGTAGGGTATTACACCACATCGGTGGACCGAACCAGTATAAACCTTGTGTCTTTGTATTGCGAGTGCGTCGAGTTCGTCCGCAAGACCTTAGCGAGCTAGGGCGTAGATCGGAAGGAGGGAAAGAACTTCACGCGCATCCCAGAGCTCGAACCTCAAGGGTTATCTGGAACCCGTGATCTGACAGGATTAACATCCAACGGTCCATCTGCTAGAATCATTTGTTGATTAAGTTGACAAAGCCCTGCGTACACGTCTGCTTACTAGGCCCACAAGTCAACCACCAAATTTGATGGGTCCCAGCTGTCAACGGGAGGAATAGTTTTTTTGCATAACAAGGAGGCACTTCCTTCCGTGCAAAGATACAGCCGGTGGGTCCCAGCTGTCAGGGGGAGGAAACATATTTTCAGCTTAATAAGAAGGAACTTTCCATGCATGCGACCATGGACCTTGTGGGTCCTAGCCGTCAGGCTCTCCACGTATAGTCCTCTTTCGATGACTCACGTTTGTTGACCACGCCGCCCCGAGTGCAGCGAGGCGGTGGACGACGGCGAGGCCCCGGACGGGAACGACCCAGAGATGGGAAGACGCGGTAGTGGAGTCGCAGATTGAGAGGAGTACAAGGGTTATAACTGGTTCTGGTGCGGTGTGGGGCTGTAGTCGGTGGAGAATAACAGGAGGTGTGGAGGGGTGGAGGGATAGCCTGGCCGGCGGTGGGGTAGCCCTTCGCAGCGATGCGTGCTAAGTAGAGCCGCTAGCTGCCGGAGGCCGGACCACGCGGTCCCAGCGATGCTGGAGGAAGAAGACGAGAGATTGAAGGTGCATGCCAGCCATTGAACATAAATCCAATGGCTGTGGATGTCATAATCATTTGTTGACCAAGTTGACAACGCCCTGCGTAGGCTTCGGCCTATTGGCCCACATGTCAGCCTGCAAAAATGTGGCATATATTTAACCCATGTTTTCTAGAATGTACAGTCTATTTGCTGGGCTGGGTGAACAAATAATTTCACGTCAATGCGGCCCATTTAATATTTTCTAAGAAATCCTAGCCCATTTGCACTTTCTTGAAATACATGAATTAGCTGGCACTAGTACAACGAGCTCCTAAACAAATGGTTTTTAACCCCTTTCCACGACGGCATTTGGAACCATCGCCAAGTGAGTGTGGGCGATAGGGGGGTCCTTCCCACACGACCCAGAAACCGTCGGGGATATGCCCTCCTGGCACACATGCTTGGCAAAATGAGATCGTGTGCGACCGGCGAGCGCTCAAATACGGAAATATGTACAATAGAGCTAAAAAATACAATTATACGGCAAAATTGTTTCCTGTCGCAAGTACATCCCACACAGTCGGTCCCTGCCAAACGTTTCCATTCGTATGTACATCCCACACAGTCGCTCCAAGGAAAACATTTCCGTTCACAGGTACATCACAAACATTTTTCCCCGTTAAATCATTTGCGTTATTGAATGTATCACACACGGTCAGAAGAAACTATGTGGAAAAGGCTCTCCATCACACACAATTTTTATGTGGTAAACGTTTGCGCAAGGTGGCCTAACACAAACAGTTTTCAAGAGAAAGTCATGTGTGATTGTTCATTGATCCAACACGGTTTATTCCTAGAAATTGTGTGTGTTGCCTGAGGTATTTTTCTCAACAACCATTTGCAATAGCAAAACCCAGTTAGCAGGCTAATTCTCCATCAGCAGGATAATTATCCAATTAATCATAATCCATTTATTAATCTAATTGACATTTCGTATTAAGCACACGATATATTTCATTTTCATAATTGAAATACATCAGAGTACAACATCATATAGCTTCAGCACTCAGCTACCCCATTACACCACTACACCAGGACCAAGCTTCACATGCAACATCTATAACCTTTCGAAGTTAGCATCATAGACGGTACATAGACAGATGTATCTCATCTGGAAAACTGCTAAAGCAGAAGGCGAATATTGAGCCTTCATTGATGTTGAAGGTCTTTGTAACTTTAGACCAGTGCCTATGGATGATTGACCGTCCATCCTTTGTCCTCTTCAGGAACACTTCAATATTGAACCGTGGGTGTTGTATGAATACCTTCCTCGCCTCCAGACCATACAGGTGGTTTGAGAGCTAATCATCAGTGAACTGCTTTGGAAAGGCCTGAAAACAAGGATGTGCATAAATATCTTCTCTATATTGGAAATGGGGCAAAGGAATAAAAAAGGCAAGGTATACTAGTTACTAACATCCTGTAGTGAACTGATGTCTTCTTGATTGTGTAGACAAAGATCATGTTGTTTTTTGTCGCTAATTTATTTATCCTAACAATCTTTATGAGTTTCTTGACTTGACTGATTTCCCCATATGCAAAAAGGGTCGAACAGTGGGTCAAAACCTCTCACAGCAAGACCTACATGTGCAAGAGCAAATTGTTAAAAACCTAAATATTAGAATGGTTCCTGCAATTGCACAATAATGTGCTATTATCCAATGGACCATGCATGTGCTAACCTCGATTGTAAACCTTAGTGCTTCCCATTGTTTCCCTGCAACACATATAAGGTAGTTAGTCATCAGGTTAAGTAAGGGTTCGCATGCTATCAGTAAAATATGTTGATGAAAAATAAGCACATTGCAGATTCATCAGATTAATTCAAGCAACACGGAAAACCCATTTATCCAAACCAAGCATGATTAAGAACTACGAAATATAGCACTTGTATATGTTTCTCATGTATTAAGTGCAGCCAAATTCGATTTATTCCTCACATGCACAACAATACAAAATTCTACCCACGACAATTGCACATCGCATTGCAGAATTGAACCAAGCAGTTAACTAAACACCACAATAAATGAACCAACATTAACTAAGCACCACATTTGTAACGCCCCGAGACCGATGTGCCAGGTGTCTTCTAGTTTTCATTGTCGTTGTCATGTCATTTGCTTGCGTGTTGCATCTCATCATGTCATCATGTGCATTGCATCATCATATTTTAAAACTTGCATTCGTCCGGGTTTCCCCAGTTTCGTCCGTTGTCCGTTCTGAGCCCAGACACACTTGCACGCGCTCGCGGCATGTCCAAAATAGTATCTTATAAGTGTGCGGAAAATGTTCTCGGAATGGGATGAAAGTTGGCGTGCAGTGTTTTTATGTTGTAGGTAGGCCGCCTGCCAAGTTTCATCGCATTCGGAGTCCGTTTAACGCCCCAACGGATAAATATAGCGGCAATAGTAGCCGGTCAAAACGTCAGACGTTTTCGGTCTCCGGAAACAGTCGCCGGGTCTCTCTCTTCTCTTCTCTCAGCTCGAGCCCGTCTGCACAGTCCGCTGACAACTGTCAGGCCCTGAAACCCTCTCTGCACAGTGCTTCGAACCCCTCACATGCACGTCCGAAATTGTCCCGGACCCGACCCGGACAGTCGTTACCGTTGGATCCGGATCATCCCCAAACGTCTACAAAACATCTCCCTTTTATTATTTGATCTCCCTAGCCTATTTATCCGGGAACGTCCGATTAAGATCGGAGGGACCTTTTACCCTAAACCTAAACGGCTTGCTATATATATAGGGCAAACCCTAAAATCTAGGGAAATTGTCCCATCCACCAAATCCCTCTCCTCTCCGCCGCCACCCACTCACCATCCCCATCGGGATCCTCCCAGATCCATCCACCCATTCTCAGCCGATCCCGACCAACTCCCTCGTTTCCAGCATCGGGCCAACCTCCTCCTCCACTGGATCGACCCAATCCCGCAACCTCCTCCCGCAGCCCGCCCGTCCTCAAGCCCCTGCCTTCTCCTCGCCTCGTCATCCGGCGCCGCCGCTAGGGATCTAATCAGCTAGCAAGATGAGCGCCGATGCCTGCTTCTTCTTCATCTTCCCGGGATCCTTCTGTTTCCTTCTCTCATCACCCTTCTTTTCTCTCTTTCTGTGAGCAGGGGATCACCATCGACAGCCGCAGAAGTGAACCTCCATGGACCGCCGACTCGGGGCTCCTCGTCGCCAAGTCCCGCGCCCATGCTTCCCTGAGGCCCGCGTCGTCGCAGCCGTGCTCCTTCCCCGAGCGTGCCTTGCCGTCGTCTAGCCATGCGCGCCGTCACCCGTTCGTCTCTGATGGATCCGCGAAGCCGCCCGTACGGGACCTCGCCAGCCTCCTGCTCCTTCGCTGCCCCGCGTCTCGTGCCATGGAAGCCCGTGCGAGCTTCCAGTGCCGCCTCGTCCTTGCTCCACCACCATCTCCGGGAGGCAACGCTCGCGCCGCTGTTTACCTGTCGCTGCCGTTTTCCTTCAGAAACGAGCAGAGTGCAGCGTCCCTGCCCTTCGTTGACCGATTCCAGATCGACCGCGCCCTCCCCGTCGATCGCCTGGGCCACCCCTCCCGCGCCTCCAAGGCCCAGCGAGCCTCCTTAGCCTGGCAGTGACCGGCCCAGCCGCAAGCCCTGAGGCCTAGCTCCCTCCTTCACGCGAAGCCCAGCTACAGCAGCGCGCCAGCCGCCACTGCATCCCGATCGAGTGCCTGGGCCGGCCTCGACTTGTGCTTCTTTGTGGCCCAGCAAGACGTTGAGGCCCAGCCTCTCCACTAGCCGGTCTCCTCTCCGAACGGGCCGAGGCCCAATGTGAGCAGCTCCCCAGCTCTGTTCTAGATCCAGCCCGTTACATGTTTTTTTTGTCCAGCGATTTTCCTAATTTTCCAGATGATGCCTGTTTTGCAGAAAAGTCCACCTAGATCATGCATATAATTACTCATAAACCGTGCATCGGATTAAAATGTTTTAAATATGTAAAATGTCTAGAATTTTTTCTAGTTTAATAATATCCAACTTTCATATATGTTTAAGATGTTTAAAATGCGGTTTGGTTAAATTTGCTCCTATGCCATGTTAAAATGATTTATGTCATAACTAAACAACCGTAACTCCGAATTTAATACTCTTTATATGAAAATGGGGTTGAAAAATGCCTAGTTTAACATGGTGTACTTGTTTTGCATGTTTAACAACCCTAAAATTATGTTTAGGGCAGAACAGTACCAAACCTAAAATATGCATGTGAGGAGTTTCCGGATTTGTTGTTCGTTGCTTCCGGCCTCATTTAACCTTGACTAGATGTGTAGTCTTCTTTTGCCTCACCTCTTGCCATGTTTAACAACATTTAAATTTGTTGGGTACATAAACAAGATCGAACTAAATACGTCATGTGGTGTTTCGTCAATATGCAACCTGTTGCATATTGAGCTCCACTTAATTTGTAGGATTGTTTGTGCACTTTGCCATGCCATGCCTCATTAAATCGGACATGCATCATACTTGGTTGTGCATCATGCCATGTTCATGTCGTGGTTGTTTACTGTGTTGTTTTCTTCTTTCCGGTATTGCTTCTTCGGGTTGGTTCCGCTAACGTCGTGTTTGTGAGGAACCGTTCGTCTACGTCCATTCGTCTTCTTCATGGACTCGTTCTTCTTCCTTGCGGGATCTCAGGCAAGATGATCATACCCTCGAAATCACTTCTATCTTTGCTTGCTAGATGCTCACTCTTTTGCTATGCCTATGCTACGATGCCTACCACTTGCTTATCATGCCTCCTATATTGTTGAACCAAGCCTCTAACCCACCTTGTCCTAGCAAACCGTTGATTGGCTATGTTACCGCTTTGCTCAGCCCCTCTTATAGCGTTGTTAGTTGCAGGTGAAGATTGAAGTTTGTTCCTTGCTGGAACATGGAGATGTTGTTCCTTGGTGGAACATTTTTACCTGTTGGGATATCACAATATCTCTTATTTAATTAATGCATCTATATACTTGGTAAATGGTGGAAGGCTCGGCCTTATGCCTGGTGTTTTGTTCCACTCTTGCCGCCCTATTTTCCATCATATCGGTGTTATGTTCCCGGATTTTGCGTTCCTTACGCGGTTGGGTAATAATGGGAACCCCTTGGCATTGGATAAAACTCTTCCAGCAATGCCCAACATTGGTTTTACCATTTGCCACCTAGCCTTTTCTTTCCCTTGGGTTCTGCAGACTCAAGGGTCATCATTATTTTAACCCCCCAGGGCCAGTGCTCCTCTGAGTGTTGGTCCAACCTGTCAGCTGTTGGTGGCCACCAGGGGCATCTCTGGGCTGGCCTACCCATACCTAGGACAATCTGAGTGTGCCCTGAGAAAGAGATATGTGCAGCTCCTATCGGGATTTGTCGGCACATTCGGGCGGTGTTGCTGGTTTAGTTTTACCTTGTCGAGATGTCTTGTAATCGGGATTCCGAGTCTGATCGGGTCTTCCCGCTAGAAGGAATATCCTTCGTTGACCGTGAGAGCTTGTCATGGGCTAAGTTGGGACACCCCTGCAGGGATTTGAACTTTCGAAAGCCGTGCCCGCGGTTATGGGCAGATGGGAATTTGTTAACGTCCGGTTGTAGAAAACCTGAAGTTGACCTTAATTAAAATACATCAACCGCATGTGTAACCGTGATGGTCTCTTTTCGACGGAGTCCGGGAAGTGAACACGGTGTTGGAGTTATGTTTGACGTAGGTTGTTCTAGGATCACTTCTTGATCATACTTTTATCGACCGTGCTTTGCCTTCTCTTCTCGCTCTCATTTGCGTATGTTAGCCACCATATATGCTAGTCGCTTGCTGCAGCTCCACCTCATACCTTTACCTTACCCATAAGCTTAAATAGTCTTGGTCGCGAGGGTGCGAGATTGCTGAGTCCCCGTGGCTCACAGATACTTCCAAAACCAGCTTGCAGGTGCCGATGATGCCGAGCAGGTGACGCAACCAAGCTCAGGAGGAGCTCAATGAAGATCGTGTCCTTTGTGTTGTTTCGCTCTAGTTGATCAGTAGTGGAGCCCAGTTGGGGTTGATCGGGGACCTTGTTGCATTTGGGGTCTTCTTTTATTTTGGTTCCGTAGTCGGACCTTGATTGTAACTGGTTGATGTAATGCTTTATTCATGTATTTGTGTGAAGTGGCGATTGTAAGCCAACTATGTATCTTTTCCCTTATGTATTACATGGGTTGTGTGAAGATTACCTCACTTGCGACATTGCTTTCAATGCGGTTATGCCTCTAAGTCGTGCTTCGACACGTGGGAGATATATCCGCATCAAGGGCGTTACAAGTTGGTAATCAGAGCCTTCCCCGACCTTAGTAGCCCCCACTGCTTGACCGAATTAGCGGACAAGTTGAGTCTAGAAAAATGTTTTGAGTCATTTAAGAAATATATATCGGAGAGTTTAGGAATTCTTTGTACTCCCTAGTCCATTCATCGCTCTGGTAAGGCATCCTGACGTAGAGTTTTGACTCTTCTCTTCTCTAATTTCACTAAAAAAAATTAGGATCACGCGGGTATCTTGGAATCGTTCCGATGGTTTTGTGACGAGAACATTGTTCTTGGTGCCTCCTGTCATTTAGGGGTTGTGGCAGTGTCCCGGGGAGTTGAGCTCCGAGGTGTTGTCGTCACAATTTTATCGTTGCAGTTCTGGAATACCTGAGTTTAGTATGCCGACATCGAAAATCTCTTTTATGCAGTTGTTGGTGAGATAACCTCGACGCCACCTAGTACTGGGGCGGGAGTTCGGGAGTATTGCCATAACTTGTATAACGGATGCTTTTCGAAGGTTGAGGTAGATGATTTCCGGAGGTTTCTTGGTTATGTGTTGAAGGATGGATACAGCTGGATGTAGGATTTGTTAGTTTTGGGTGAGATATTATGCTTCCCCTCTATCCCCAACACCTGATTGCATAACCAGAAAATTTCGGGAGTTGATAAGTGGGAATTCAAGTAGCTCTTAGGATATCTTTCCGACAGATGGATGATATGAAATTGGGGTTCGACGTCTAGTGGTCTGCCTATTCACGGTTGGTTTTACATTGGTCTCGTTGTGTCTTAAAAAGTCATTGGCTATGCCGACTCGGGGATGCTTCGTATGTCATGTGCACTGCCTTGTACATGATGGTGCTGTACGATCGAGCCCGTGTAGGCCCCACCACGAAAACTTCGGACGAAATCTCTATCATATGTTTGTTCTGGCTTATTCTGCAAGCCAATCCTTTGTTTTGTTTTGAGTTGTGGTATTCGAGTTGCTTCGAAGTCAAATGTTGATTCCATACCTTCCCCAAGTGGTGTTCTCATATTCCTATATGAATACTAATCCTTCTCGATCATCGAGTTTTTTGTTTCAATTTCTTTTCACCGGTGTGTTTCTCTTCAAGTGGATCCGATCATTTCAACAACCGCAAGATCAAGTATCAGTTCTTCTCAACGGTGTTCGTTTCATCCATTCAAAATTGTCTTTGTTTTTCCCACCCTCCCTCCCTTTGTTTTTCTCCAAGGATTCAGATCTCTTAATCGAGTATCCATCTTATTGATGTGAAGCCTCTCGATTCTTTTCCTCAATGTTCTTATCCGATGATTCTCATGAAGATACTAATGGAGCTTCTAGTTCATCATTCTTCGTTTCTTTTATCTTCCCCGGTGGTTTCAAGTCAAGCTTTGTTGATCTTACCCTTTTCCTCATTTCAATGCCTTCTCATACCGGTGCACCTCATAATAATTCACTTCTCGCTATTCATTTGTTCTGGCATGCTCAAGTTTTCTCAAAAGGCTCGTCTTGTCATTTAAGATCCTTTCAAGCTCTTTCGAGATTGTTATCTCATTCATTTCATTTAATTCAACCGGTGCAATCTCTCTTTTAAATCTTTTCAACGGTGTTCTTTTGAGTGGGCCCTAACCCACAGGTCTTTTCCTAGGATCTTACCTGACTCTTCTTATTTTCCCGGAGTTTTTCAAATTCGTTTCAAAGATTGACATAAGAATGATTTATCATCAGTCAAATGTCTTTCCCCAAAATCTTTCAAATTCTTTCCATCGTTGGCTCAACCTTTCTAATTTTCATTCCGGAGTGTCTAAACAATTCATGGTGGTATTTCTCGTCGTAATTCAAAATTGGAAGACCGAAGAAGATTTTCTCTCAGTCCTGCTCCATTCTCTTCAAGATTCGTGATTCTAGCTTGTTGCCATCCCCTCATAATTGTTTTGATTATGAGAATTCTTTTCACCCATCCGGAATAATTCAGGAGTCTTTTCAGTTTGTTTATCTGAAGGCCATCAATTCAGAATTATTCATGTCAGCTTTCAGCTATCATTCAAAAAATCTTACCAGTGCATCGCCCAAATATCCTCTAATTAGCTTGTGATCGTTCTCATGGATCTAAATTCACGCAAGCATCTTCATTCATTTGCTAATTCTTCCCGGTGTTTCTTTATCTTTTCTTCGTTCATTTTAAATTCTTACCCGGTGATTCATCCCTTACTTTGTTTATTTTAATTCTAACAGTGGTTCGTGCAAGAGATCTCGTCATTCATTATCGTATATATTCGTTCGTTCTTCTCAATCCTACCGGTAACTTGTTGAAGACGTTCTTATGTTATATCTCTTAATCTTTTCCATGAGAATAAGTAATATGTCAAATCCGTTGATTGTCATCAATTTGATTGGTGAAGGATACGCATAACGTAATTCTTATTCTTGTTCCATCCAAGTGATCAATTCCTTTTTCCGGAGTGGTTCATCATATCACATTCTCAGTTCGAGATGCTTTATCTTTTCTTTTCCCGGAGTTCCAAGCTCTCTCAATTATATCGTCACGGAGATCCATCTAAATCATTGCAAGGATTCACCTTGTGTTTTCAATTTCTCTTTCTTTTTTTTCTTTTTTTTCCGGAGTTCTCATGAAAGTTCTACATGATGGTTCATAAAGGATTTAATTCCTTCTCCAAGCGTTCATCAAGATTCTTTTCAGATGAGTTCAAGCTTTCTTCATCTTGTAATCCGGAGTGCAATTCTTTCACGCATATCTTTTGAGGTGGTGTTATGTCATTCTTGATAATTTCCCTTCGTGCTTCGTGTTTCACAAGTTATCAAGATGGGTTATTTAAATCCACCAATCTCGTCATTGGGGTTACCTTGGGTTATATTTCACCTAAAGCCTTCCCTAAGGTTTGTTGCTATCTATGGTGCTTATAAAGGACCCAAGTTCTTCTTTATCCTTCCGATGAACAAGTTCCTCATCTTCTTGTTCTTATCAATCCAATATTGTTTCCGTTAGTGGCGGAATTTCACCTCAAGTTCTAGAGATGTTTTCCATAAGCCCACTACAAGCTTATCCTCTTCGTTGTTGTTTTCCCAACAACCCCGCGCAATCCTTTCTTACAAGGATGCTTTCCAAGTTCAATTGTGATAGAAGTTGTCATTTTCTTCTCCACTCTTTTGTTCCGACAATCTAGCTTTGATTCTTTCATCTAGAGGCATTGTGATGTTGATCTTTTCTCTCATCATCTTGGATCATGTTCTTTTCGTGATTATCCATTTAACCAGAGTGTTCTGTCCTTTTTGCTCAAGTTCTTTCGCCTTATCAAGCCTTGCATACCTTCTCAACCGGAGTGCTGCCCAAAGTTGTTCTTCCTTGTTCCTCTTTGCTTACAGAGTATTTTCAACTTGATTTATCTCCGTTGTATTCTTTTCTCAAAATGGCTTAACCTTTTCAAGGTTCGTGGTTTCACTCGTTTGTCAAAGAAGCAACTTAGTTTTACCTCTTCTCTTTCTCTTCCGTTTTCCCTCCGGTGCCATTCTAGATCTCGGGACGAGATCCTTTCGTAGTGGTGGAGTGTTGTAACGCCCCGAGATCGATGTGCCAGGTGTCTTCCAGTTTTTGCTGTTGTTGTCATGTCATTTGCTTGTGTGTTGCATCTCATCATGTCATCATGTGCATTGCATCATCATATTTTAAAACTTGCATTCGTCCGGGTTTCCCCAGTTTCATCCATTGTCCGTTCTGAGCCTAGACACACTTGCACGCGCCCGCGGCATGTCCGAAATAGTATTTTATAAGTGTCCGAAAAATGTTCTCGGAATGGGATGAAAGTTCGCGTGCGGTGTTTTTATGTTGTAGGTAGGCCGCCTGCCAAGTTTCATCGCATTCGGAGTCCTTTTGACGCCCCAACGGATAAATATAGCGGCAATAGTAGCCGGTCAAAACGTCAGACGTTTTCGGTCTCCGGAAACAGTCGCCGGGTCTCTCTCTCTTCTCTTCTCTCAGATCGAGCCCGTCTGCACAGTCCGCTGACAACTGTCAGGCCCTGAAACCCTCTCTGCACAGTGCTTCGAACCCCTCACATGCACGTCCGAAACTATCCCGGACCCGACCCGGACAGTCGTTACCGTTGGATCCGGATCATCCCCAAACGTCTACAAAACATCTCCGTTCTATTATTTGATCTCCCTAGCCTATTTATCCGGGAACGTCCGATTAAGATCGGAGGGACCTTTTACCCTAAACCTAAACGGCTTGCTATATATACAGGGCAAACCCTAAAATCTAGGGACATTGTCCCATCCACCAAATCCCTCTCCTCTCTGCCGCCACCCACTCACCATCCCCATCGGTATCCTCCCAGATCCATCCACCCATTCCCAGCCGATCCCGACCAACTCCCTTGTTTTTAGCATCAGGCCAACCTCCTCCTCCGCTGGATCCACCCAATCCCGCAACCTCCTCCCGCAGCACGCCTGTCCTCAAGCCCCTGCCCGGAGCCTTCCCGTGATCCTCCTCCTCGCCTCGTCGTCCGACGCCGCCGCCCGGGATCGAATTAGCGTTGATGCCTGCTTCTTCTTCATCTTCCCGGGCTCCTTCTATTTCCTTCTCTCATCACCCTTCTTTTCTCTCTTTCTGTGAGCAGGGGATCGCCATCGACAGCCGCAGCAGCGAACCTCCATGGACCGCCAACTCGGAGCTCCTCGTCGCCAAGTCCCACGCCCCTGCTTCCCTGAGACCCGCGTCGTCGCAGCCGTGCTCCTTCCCCGAGCGTGCCTTGCCGTCGTCCAGCCGTGCACGCCGTCACCTGTTCATCTCCGATGGATCCGTGAAGCCGCCCGTACGGGACCTCGTCAGCCTCCTGCTCCTTCACCGCCCTGCGTCCCGCGCTATGGAAGCCCGTGCGAGCTTCCAGTGCCGCCTCGTCCTTGCTCCACCACCATCTGGGAGGCAACGATCGCGCCGATGTTTACCTGTTGCTGCCGTTTTCCTTCATAAACGAGCAGAGTGCAGCGTCCCTACCCTTCATTGACCGATTCCAGATCGACCGCTCCCTCCCTGTCGATCGCCTGGGACACCCCTCCCGCGCCTCCAAGGCCTAGCGAGCCTCCTC
Organism: Triticum urartu; assembly: GCF_003073215.2. Lineage (NCBI taxonomy): Eukaryota > Viridiplantae > Streptophyta > Magnoliopsida > Poales > Poaceae > Triticum > Triticum urartu. The sequence continues at coordinate 351,572,550 of NC_053023.1, forward strand.
AGCCTGGCAGCGACCGGCCCAGCCGCAAGACCTGAGTCCCAACTCCCTCCTTCACGCGAAGCCCAGCTACAGCAGCGCGCCAGCCGCCACTGCATCCCGATCGAGTGCCTGGGCCGGCCTCGACTTGTGCTTCTTCGTGGCCCAGCAAGACGTTGAGGCCCAGCCTCTCCACCAGCCGGTCTCCTCTCCGAACGGGCCGAGGCCCAATGTGAGCAACTCCCCAGCTCTGTTCCAGATCCAGCCCGTTACATGTTTTTTTCGTCCAGCGATTTTCCTAATTTTACAGATGATGCCTGTTTTGCAGAAAAGTCCACCTAGATCATGCATATAATTACTCATAAACCGTGCATCCGATTAAAATGTTTTAAATATGTAAAATGTCTAGAATTTTGTCTAGTTTAATAATATCCAACTTTCATATATGTTTAAGATGTTTAAAATGCGGTTTGGTTAAATTTGCTCCTATGCCATGTTAAAATGATTTATGTCATAACTAAACAACCGTAACTCCGAATTTAATACTCTTTATATGTAAATGGGGTAGAAAAATGCCTAATTTGACATGGTGTACTTGTTTTGCATGTTTAACAACCCTAAAATTATGTTTAGGGCAGAATAGTACCAAACCAAAAATATGCACGTGAGGAGTTTCCGGATTTGTTGTTCGTTGCTTCCGGCCTCATTTAACCTTGACTAGATGTGTAGTCTTCTTCTGCCTCACCTCTTGCCATGTTTAACAACATTTAAATTTGTTGGGTACATAAACAAGATCAAACAAAATACATCATGTGGTGTTTCGTCAATATGCAACCCGTTGCATATTGAGCTCCACTTAATTTGTAGGATTGTTTGTGCACTTTGCCATGCCATGCCTCATTAAACCGGACATGCATCATACTTGGTTGTGCATCATGCCATGTTCATGTCGTGGTTGTTTACTGTGTTGTTTGCTTCTTTCCAGTGTTGCTTCTTCGGGTTGGTTCCAATAACGTCGTGTTTGTGAGGAACCGTTCATCTACGTCCATTCGTCTTCTTCATGGACTCGTTCTTCTTCCTTGCGGGATCTCAGGCAAGATGATCATACCCTCGAAATCACTTCTATCTTTGCTTGCTAGATGCTCGCTCTTTTGCTATGCCTATGCTACGATGCCTACCACTTGCTTATCATGCCTCCTATATTATTGAACCAAGCCTCTAACCCACCTTATCCTAGCAAACCGTTGATTGGCTATGTTACCGCTTTGCTCAGCCCCTCTTATAGCGTTGTTAGTTGCAGGTGAAGATTGAAGTTTGTTCCTTGCTGGAACATGGAGATGTTGTTCCTTGGTGGAACATTTTTACCTGTTGGGATATCACAATATCTCTTATTTAATTAATGCATCTATATACTTGGTAAAGGGTGGAAGGCTCGGCCTTATGCCTGGTGTTTTGTTCCACTCTTGCCGCCCTAGTTTCCGTCATATCGGTGTTATGTTCCCGGATTTTGTGTTCCTTACGCGGCTAGGTAATAATGGGAACCCCTTGACAGTTCGCCTTGAATAGAACGCTTCCAGCAATGCCCAACATTGGTTTTACCATTTGCCACCTAGCCTTTTCTTTCCCTTGGGTTCTGCAGACTCAAGGGTCATCATTATTATAACACCCCCGGGCCAGTGCTCCTCTGAGTGTTGGTCCAACCTGTCAGCTGCCGGTGGCCACCAGGGGCAACTCTGGGCTGGCCTACCCGTACCTAGGACAATCCGAGTGTGCCCTGAGAAAGAGATATGTGCAGCTCCTATCGGGATTTTTCGGCACATTCGGGTGGTGTTGCTGGATTAGTTTTACCTTGTCGAAATGTCTTGTAACCGGGATTCCAAGTCTGATCGGGTCTTCCCGCTAGAAGGAATATCCTTCGTTGACCGTGAGAGCTTGTCATGGGCTAAGTTGGGACACCCCTGCAGGGACTTGAACTTTCGAAAGCCGTGCCCGCGGTTATGGGCAGATGGGAATTTGTTAATGTCCGGTTGTAGAAAACCTGAAGTTGACCTTAATTAAAATACATCAACCGCTCGTGTAACCGTGATTGTCTCTTTCCGACGGAGTCCGGGAAGTGACCACGGTGTTGGAGTTATGTTTGACGTAGGTTGTTCTAGGATCACTTCTTGATCATACTTTTATCGACCGTGCTTTGCCTTCTCTTCTTGCTCTCATTTGCGTATGTTAGCCACCATATATGCTAGTCGCTTGCTGCAGCTCCACCTCATACCTTTACCTTACCCATAAGCTTAAATAGTCTTGATCGCGAGGGTGCGAGATTGCTGAGTCCCCGTGGCTCACAGATACTTCCAAAACCAGCTTGCAGGTGCCGATGATGGCGAGAAGGTGACGGAACCAAGCTCAGGAGGAGCTCAATGAAGATCTTGTCTGTTGTGTTGTTTCGCTCTAGTTGATCAGTAGTGGAGCCCAGTTGGGGTCGATCGGGGACCTTGTCACATTTGGGGTTCTTCTTTTATTTTGGTTCCGTAGTCGGACCTTGATTGTAACTAGTGGATGTAATTCTTTATTCATGTATTTGTGTGAAGTGGCGATTGTAAGCCAACTATGTATCTTTTCCCTTATGTATTACATGGGTTGTGTGAAGATTACCTCACTTGCGACATTGCTTTCAATGCGGTTATGCCTCTAAGTCCTGCTTCGACACGTGGGAGATATATCCGCATCGAGGGCGTTACAACATTGCACAATATAACATACTCCTAATAGAAGATCAGACAATTAACCAAACAGTTAACTACAGCCAATTGTAGCAATTGTATTTGTTTCTCATGTATTTACTACAGCCAAATTCAATTTATTCCTCACATGGTATACAATAACAGAATGCACCCACAACTATTGAACATCGCATTGAAGAATTGAACCAAACAGTTAACTGAACACCACAAAACAAATGAACTAAACGTTAACTGACCATCACATTGCACAATGTATAACCAAACCAAGCATGCTTGACAACTTGGAAATATAGCTATTGTATTCGTTTCTCATGTATTTTGTAAAGATATATAAATTCAATTTATTTCTGACATGGAAGACAATACAAAATTGCAGCCTGAAGAATTAAACATCACATTTGCAGAATTGAACCAAACAGTTAACTGAAGACAACAACTAATTAACAAAACAATTAATAAGTGAGCCCCAAACTGCACGACATATAGAACATATACACTAGAGCAACAGATTGCATGGTAAAATTAGATAACAAAATTCACTAGAATTTGTGAAGGAAAGGCAGGAGCAGCACATGCAACGGGTAAACCGAGCATGCTTAACCGGCGTAGATAGCAAATGGCAAGGTGCTCCTTCAAGATCTGGGGGTCGGCACGAATGGCAGCCATCGCGACCTCATCCGTGCTTGCGGTCGTGATTTGCCTCTACGCTACCAAATGCTCCTTGAGGTCCCGGCTATACTGCGTGCACCATGGCTTAGGCCGGCACTAATTTGGTGGAGGGGGCGGTGATTTGGGTAGAAGGTGTCATGCTCACGCGGGCGGTCGGGGCATGTGGGATGTGGAAGGAGGAGGAGGTTGGGCTCGGGTGTGGATTACCTGCCTGGATAAGCAAGGAGTGAAGGTTTCAACTTGGAAAGGAAGGCGGAAACAGGGGAAATGTGGCTTTTGGTAAGGGGGAGGGGGCGGGGAGGTAGATATTTCCACGGAAGCCGAAAATTTGGAATCGGTTCAGCCAAAAAACTGGCACGCAAAGTGTCATCAGACACGGTCCCTTATTCAGACATGGCCCGAAGATATTTTTTGCTGCATATCATACGGTTGGTAATAATAAACTATGGGGGATCTACTTGATTTTTCGTCTTGATTTGAATTACATAATGGGCTCACAGCGGCCATGGATGGTGTTTCAATTGCTAGAACTTTTATCTGCAGTGAACATGCAACTATAGGTGTGTCGTCAAACAAATTGGAATTATTCAGGGTTCGTTTGGACATTTTTATACATTAACTTGGTTTTCTACGCATTTTATGCGCATAATTCAAATTTGAACTACATGCACATGCTCCAGTGCATATAAACTGGTTGAAAAATCAAATATGTGTTCTTGGTTGCATGCTTAGGTCCCATGCAAGAAATGGGAATGAATTTAAAACACCCTGCCACCGTCACTCGGCCGCACATATGAGGTACCTGGTTTTTAAATTCTAGTAAATCCAAAACTCGCCTGAAATTCATGAAACTTGGCATGCTATCATGGAGCGTCATCAACATGTTGTGCTAAAAAATGTGTCCCATTTGGGGCAGGTTTGGGTATAAGCTTCTCACAAACCAGAGCTTCTCACAACCAGCGTGATGGTTTCGGTAGGGAACGTGCCACCTTTGGGGACGAAACGATATCTGTTGCCTCTTATTGCTTTCAAAAAAAATCGACTGTCAACATAGAACAACAAGAGTGTTGTGTTCAATTTTGGAATTTTTCAGGGTTCGTTTGGACATTTTTATACATTAACTGGGTTTTCCAGGCATTTTATGTGCATAATTCAAATTTGAACTACATGCACATTCTCCGGTGCCTATAAACTGGTTGAAAAAATCAAATATGTGTCCTTGGGTACATGCTTAGGTCCCATGCAAGAAATGGGAATGAATTTCAAACACCCTGCCACCGTCACTCGTCCGCACATATTGAGATACCTGGTTTTTAAATTCTAGTAAATCCAAAACTCATCTGAAATTCATGAAACTTGGCATGGTACCATGGAGCGGCATCAACATGCCGTAGTAAAAAAAAATGTCCCATTTGGGGCAGGTTTGGGTATAAGCTTCTCACAAACCAGAGCTCCTCACAACAAGCGTGATTGTTTTGGTAGGGAACGTGCCACCTTTGGGGACGAAACGATATCCGTTGCCTCTTATTGCTTTCAAAAAAATTCGACTGTCAACATAGAACAACAAGAGTGTTGTGTTCGATAATGGAATTTTTCGAGGTTCGTTTGGACATTTTTATACATTAACTGGGTTTTCCAGGCATTTTATGTGCATAATTCAAATTTGAAATACATGCACATTCTCCAGTCCATATAAACTGGTTGAAAACTCAAATGTGTCCCTGGGTGCATGCTTAGGTCCCATGCAAGAAATGGGATTGAATTTCAAACACCCTGCCACCATCACTCGGCCGCAAACATTGAGATACCTGGTTTTTAAATTCTAGTAAATCCAAAACTCGTCTGAAAATCATGAAACTTGTCATGCTATCATGAAGCAGCATCAACATGTCATGGTAGAAATTTTGTCCCATTTGGGGCAGGTTTGGGTACAAGCTTCTCACAAACCAGAGCTTCTCACAACAAGCGTGATGGTTTCTGTAGGGAACGTGCCACCTTTGTGGACGAAACGATATTTGTTGCCTCTTATTGCTTTCAAAAAAATCGACTGTCAACATAGAACAACAAGAGTGTTGTGTTCAATTTTGGAATTTTTGGGGTTCGTTTGAACATTTTATACATTAACTGGGTTTTCCAGGCATTTTATGTGCATAATTCAAATTTGAACTACATGCACAATCTCCAGTGCATATAAACTACTTGAAAAATCTAATATGTGTCCTTTGGTGAATGCTTAGGTCCCATGCAAGAAATGGGAATGAATTTCAAACACCCTGCCACCGTCACTCGGCCACAAACATTGAGATACCTGGTTTTTAAATTCTAGTAAATCCAAAACTCGTCTGAAATTCATGAAACTTGGCATGCTATCATGGAGCGGCATCAACATGCCGTGGTAAAAATTTTGTTCCAGTTGGGGCAGGTTTGGGTATAAGCTTCTCACAAACCAGAGCTTCTCACAACAAGCATAATGGTTACGGTAGGAAACATGCCACCTTTGGGGACGAAACGATATCCGTTGCCTCTTATTGCTTTCAAAAAAATTCGACTGTCAACATAGAACAACAAGATTTTTGTGTTCAATTTTGGAATTTTTCGGGGTTCGTTTGGACATTTTTATACATTAACTGGGTTTTCCAGACATTTTATGTGCATAATTCAAATTTGAACTACATGCACATTCTCCGGTGCATATAAACTGGTTAAAAAATCAAATATGTGTCCTTGGGTGCATTCTTAGGTCCCATGCAAGAAGGGAATGAATTTCGAACACCCTGCCATCGTCCCTCGGCCACAAACATTGTGATACCTAGTTTTTAAATTCTAGTAAATCCAAAACTTGTCTGAAATTCATGAAACTTGGCATTCTATCATTGAGCGGCATCAACATGTCGTGGTAAAAAAATTGTCATCTTCCCCAGGTTTAATTCAGTTTCCCCAGTTTAATTCGGTTTTTAAATATAAAACACTCATCGCAAACATTTTAGTTAGAACACCCGTTTGGAAACCGACAGCTTCCCCAGGAAGCCAAGGGAAAATGTGCCGAGCAGGATTTGTGCAGCTCTTGATCGCAAAGTTTTAGATAGAACACCCGTATGCAAAGTGAGAGCAGCGCAGGATTTGTGCATCCCTTCAATGCAAATGGTTGTTCTGGATGACGCATGTGCAACCATGTACAAACAATTATTGGGTATGTTGCCATTTTTGAAACTGGAAAGATTTACATTTGTTGATCTAGTAAAGTTGCCATTTGTCAATCCTTGTAACACTGTGATTTGTCAAAATATGCAGCTAGAAATTATTAGCACTATCTAATTTTTGCAACTAAAATTCAGTAATTAAACATAGATTTCATTCATAGATTAAGCAGTCATTCTTAACTTATACAAACTGTTCAACTCGACAGCGGAACCGACCAAACTTCTCCCCAATTGTTGCCAACCATGTACTGAAATAGCAAGTTCAACTATATATACTAGCTAATTTTAAGTACGTTGTATAGTTCGGCCACACATATATAGTCAAATAAACTGAACAAAATAGCCCCTAAATACTACCACTACCACAGAGGGGCTTTGTACTACTTTCGACAGCCTCTCCTCTGCCGAGCGCGCTTACCCCCTCAGTAAGAGGCAGAGGAGGAGGAGGAACCTACCAACGAGCTAGACAAATGCAATACGGTGCCTGCCGCTGCTGCACATTCAGCGATGTTTGCCAGCTCGAATGCCCACTGCCACTCCAGATGATCCCTCCCGATGCGGCCAGATTGCTCATAGATCTCCTGATTCCTTGCCTCTGCATCGGCGTGTGTCGGCGTTCTGGGAAAGGGGGTCCCTAGACTTGCCTGCCTGCGGCCTGCGGCGTGGCTCAAGTGGGGGCCCAGCGCGGCCCACCTTCATCAGCTCAAGCTCAAGACCCTCATGAGGGGCCAAGCCTCACGGGGCGGACGATAGAAAGCTTCCTCAGAGGCAGCCTCATCAGGCAGGCTCGCGAAGAGGCGGAGAGATCAAGGCAGGGGTACCTCACGAGGAGCCCGTGACGCAAGCCATGACGATCGAGACCAGGCGGGCGCCAGCCTGCGCAGTGTCCTTGTTTCCCCTTTGGTGCAAAGGGGGCAAGCACAGGCCAAGGCATTGGGTAAAGGTTACCATTCCGGTGCAACGAGACCAAGACCAGCAGAACAGCAGGATAGAGGTCACCATGGAGCCCAAGACGGCGTCATCACCAGTACTTTTGGCAGCCGAAGACCACCTTTGGTCAGGATAACTTGTACTAGATGTTCCCCTTCAAAATGGCCAATTGTTGGCGCCCTTCCCGCTCATTATTTGGGGAGAGGCCCAGGGCCTCTATAAATAGAGCTAGCCACCACATAGTAGAGACATCGAGAGATCTGGTAGAACCCTAGCAGAGAGAGAGAGAGAGAGAGGCGACTGAACTCACCCTAGCAGTTCATCGCACCAGCTCAAGAACACCTCTCGCGACGCTGTTCTTCCCTTGTACTGTTCATCATCAGCCCCTGAGGCAATCCACCACACCACACACTGGAGTAGGGTATTACACCACAAGGTGGCCCGAACAAGTATAAACCTTGTGTCCCTTGTGTTGTTCATTGTTTCCAGTTTAGATCACGTGAGCAGATTGGACGTTGATCGGTAGGGGAGAGATCTCCGCGTGCACCCGAGTGTTCGAACCTCAAGGGTTTGCCGAAACCCGAAATCCGACATTTGGCGCGCCAGGTAGGGGTGCGCCGGAATCCTTCCTCCCCTGCATCGTGTTCCGTCGCCTCGCCGTTCAGATGTCAAGCGACCCGGTTGCCGACGCTGACCGCTAGGCGGCGTGGCCTGCCCACGCTGTGTCACCAGCCCAGGGCGACCTCAACCTTGCACCTCAGGCAGCCTGCGCTCCGCAGGGCGCTGCGGGGCACGGGCGATGCAGCCAGACGCCGCCTGCCCTCACACCACGGCAGGTGCGGGCCGCAGCAAGGGCCTCAAACCACGCCACGGCCACGGCGCCGTACACCCGACGGGAGCAAGCAAACTCCAGGGCCGCGCTCAAGGTGGCCCGAGAGCTGCTACGGTGTCGGCTGCTGGAGGGCGGCCGAGACGTATTGCTGGAGCGAGTCGCCGAGCTCCTGGATGCCGCCGCCTCAGGGACACCTCCTTTCTGCGTCCAGCTGCCACCCCAGACCCAATGCGGGCTGTATGGCGGCGTCGTGCACGCGCACGCAACTTCCGGCGGACTCCAGGGCCCATTCAGCATCAGCACCCTCGCCGGCACCGGGCGACAAGTCGCGCCGGCCACTTCTCAGGCCAGCGAAGGGGTGCCCACCGTGGCCCTCAGTTTTGGCGGACCGCCGCGCCATCACCCCCAAGATGGCGCTCCAAGCCAGGCTGCGTGGCATGCGGGGCGCTACAGCGAGGCGCACGGGGCGGTGGCCCCAGAAGCTTACGTGCCCCGCATGGTGGATCAGGGGTGCGCACTGGAAGAAGATCATGGATCATTCCTCGGGCCAGGCTGGGGCAAGGAGACGCCAGGAGCTGAGCTCTTTCAGGAACCACAAGAGAGCCCCGACGGACGCACCGGCGGCGGCAATTATCAGGTACCACTCATCCCTCAGGAGCAAGCTTATGCTAACCATGCGTCGCAGGAGATACAGGTCGCCGTAGCAGGTGGCTGCCCCAATTCTGCAGCCTCATACCCCTCAAGAGGAGGGCGCAGGGGGCTGCAGGAGAGGGGCCGAGATTCGGGTTCGTCACCACGGCGGTCGGAGCAAGGTGTTCTCAGGAGGTAGGCCCCCTGTCGGGGAGGTGCCCCAAGGCCTGCCCCCGGCAGGGGACCCGTGGTCGTCGGGGGAACCGCTGGCGACCGCTCTGCCCCATTGGCGTCCTCCTGGTTTCCTGTCACCGTCGATGGCGGCAGAGTGAGGCGCAAGGCGGGACCCTCATATGGCGATGTGAAGCAAGGCCGGTACCTGTGAAGAAGGCCCAGTGCCCGTGAAGCTCACCGCCCGTGACACTCTCACGTAATAATGAGTGGGGTTGTACACGCCCCAGAGTCTACGGAGAGCCACCCTCGGGCCTCAGGGGCTCCCGCCCACGCCCAGTGGCAGCACTTAGCTCCGCGCTGGTGAGAAGACGTCGAAGACTAGACTAGGTGCCGGACACGGCCTTTTGCTTTTGCCTTTCCTTGTTGACAAGTTCTTTGATTTGGATTTAAGTTGGATTTGAGCTTGATGCTTGCGTGTGTTTGGGGGAAGGGGTGTTTAGTCTCGTTCGAGCAATCTCTCATGTTCTGGTTTCGGCTTTGCGTCCAAAGTCAGCATCGGCTGTCCCGCCTCGTGAGCCCCTCGCGAGCCAGGCCGGGCCAGGCACATTTACAACCAGGACCGCTGTCACCGCACCCTTTCCGGAGGTTTTCGTCGCGGAATCTACAAGTTAATCAGAAGACACCCGAGGTGCAGCGGCCCCCGCAGGCTCGCTCGGGACTCGTCGGGGTCGGAAGGTACACAAGTCAGCTGACCCATCACCGGGCCAACGGCTAAGTTCACACGCAACATTATGGTTACTAGGGTACTAATTGCAAACCTTTTTATGAGGGGCTTCCCCTCCCAAAATGCGCTTACATCCTTCAGGGCCAAGCCTGAACCTTCTTCGTGCAGGTTAAACAGCAGTGACATGCGGTCAGTCGGACATATCACTCACTGCGTCTTCCTTGGGCATCCTCGGAGGCATCACTGGCGTCGTCGACATTGCCGCCGCCAGCATCTCCATCAGCGCGAGGCCCGTCCACAACGCCGCCTTCATTGGCACCCACGACAACGCCGTCGTCATCAGACGCAAAGGCCCTGACGAGGGTGTCCATGTTGTCCTCCACCCACCGCGCCAGGTCGCCCCGGACGGCAATGGGCACGGGTGCGATGGTAGCGTCGAAGTCGAAGTGGGGGTCCCTGTCCTGCAGATGGCTGAAGACGCGGGAGAAGGCACGCCCGAGCATGGCTCGGCTCCTCTCTTCAACAAGCCAATGGGACCTCTCGGGTCGGTTCTCCAGAAGCGTCACCATATCGGTGAAAAAATGGAGGTTGTCGGCGTAGTTGACCTCGTGTGTCTCCTTAGCGGCAGCCTCGCAGATATAGCCCAAAGCTGTGTTGGCCCTCTCTCTAAGCGTTTGAAGCATGGGGGCATGCACATGCTCCAGAACCCGCCGCCGACGGATCTCGTCCTCAATCCGCTGCGCGACGGCCTCGGCGTCATCAACCCTCTGTTGGAGAAGAAGCTGCTCGGCCCGGGAAGAGGACAGCTCCGCCTGCGCCGCGCTGAGGGCGGCTACGGAGGAGTCCGCACGCCGCGTCACTTCGGTCAGTTTGCCCCTGAGGGTTGCGGTCCTGCCCTCAGCCTCGGCCTTGATCGGCCCCAACCTCATCTTGTATTCGCGCTCAAAGGCCAAGCGAGCTTCCGCCACGCGGCGATCGACTTCTTCCTGGGCCCGGGCTTCGCACGCGGCAACGTCATCCTCCGCCTGGGCCACCAGGCACTCCCTCGTCTCCAGCCGCTCAAGGTCAAGGTTACGCTCGGCGGCCTCCAGCGTCAGCGCCTCCTCGCGCTTCAGAAGCTCCGCCCGGTCAACGGAGGCCACCCGCATCGACTCAAGGGCCGCCTGGCGCAGTTCCACTTGCTGCTCTAGGGAGTTACTCCAGGCTTGGAGCTCCCGTGCACGCTCCTCCGCATCCTTGTGTCGTCGGTCTGCCTCCCGAGCCTCCTCAACGGCCTGGGAGCAGGCCTCCTGCGAAGCTGCCAGCGACGCTTGAGCCTTCGCATTTTCAAGATCACGTTGGTGACGCGTGAGGGCGATGGCTACCTTTAGTTTGCGCCTCTCCTCAGCAAGGCGCAAGCCTTTGGCCTCGAGGCGCGCATCCTCGTCAGCAAGCTCTGCCCCGATCCGACTCACCGCATCCGCCACCCTTCAGAGGAACTCTTCATGAAGGGCGTGTCGCTCCTTGACGCGCCTGAGCACGTCATCTGCATCACCCTCTTCCACCGGAGCATGCGGAGGGCCCCGAGGCGGCAAGCCCCCTCCCGGCGCGGAGCTGGGGGCTGGCGCCCTAGCCATCGCCGAACGGACCTCTCCGGGAATCCGGCCTGGCATCGGTCCACCCGCGGAGGAGGAGCCAAAGACAGACTTCAGCCACTCGCCATCTATGATCAGAGGAGGAACGCGGGGCAGGCCGGGTGTGCCCCAGGAGGACTCATGAAGAAAGAACAGCGGGCGCGCAGGCTCGAGGTGCCCTATGGAACGGACCACTCCATCAACTGGTCTGGCAGCAGGGGTGCCGCTCGAGATCGGCGAGCCTAGGGCCAGCGGAGAAGGCGAAGCTTGGGGGGATGGCTCCCAGGCTGACTCAGCAGGTTCCGCAGGGCAGGGCCTGAAAGGGCCACAATCAGTCGCAGGGATAGCAAAGTAAATGAGCAAGGAAAGAAGAAGACTTACTCATCCATGGCAAAGTACTTCCTGCGCTTCAACAAGCGGCAAGGGCAGTCGTTGCCACCCAAGCCCTCCTTCCTCTTGCGGAGGGCCTCGAAGTCTACGAGGAACCGACCTAAGCGCCCGGCGCAGGGGTCGGCCCCTGGTATGGAAGAAGCGTCAAGATGATCAGCGCTGAAGGAGTCAGCCTCGGGGACGCCGCCAGGCGTCACCTCGCGAGGAACGGCTGGGGGCTCGGGAGCCCCGGCCTCAGGAACCACAGGCCGCAACTCTGCACCTGCCGCCGCTCCAGGGCGGGCGTCGGGAGACGCCACCTTCGAGGCTTCTCGCGGCATCAGCACCTCGACATTGGGCACCTCAACTCTCGCCGGTTCTCATCTCCCCGCCCTGTCGCCCGAGGAAGGACCGTTGTGGGCGGCAGGAGAAGCAACCACAGCGGCTGGGTTCTTGTGGGGCCCCATGAAGCCAGCAGGGCGCAGTCCCCACTCGTCGAAGCTGGGCATCTGCCTCACAAAATTGGCCCTGCCGGAGCAAAGATACAAGAGGACACCATTACTCCGAAGGCTGCCTGGGGAAGGATCGCCAGTCAAGAGCTTGAGCACCGTCCGCAGCACTTCAGGCGCCAAGTCCCCCTGAAGCCGCATGCGGTCTCTATGCCCCGCAATGTCCCACATCCGGCGAGAGTGGCGCTGAAGAGGAGCAATGCGACATTGGAGGAACTCCTTCACCACCTTGGGTGCTGTCACATTGAGCGCCCCCAAACTCTGGAAGCGGCGCCAGACGAAGGCGAGCCGGGGGCTCGCGATCACCTCATGATCCCAGCCCGCGTGGGGAACAGCAGGCGAGGTCGAGTGCGAGAGCAGAGGATTGGGCACTCCGACATCCATGTACAGCCACCGCTCTCTGAACCTGGCCTCAGGAGAAGGAAGGCTGAAGTCAATCCCTGAAGCGGCCGTCTCTAGCACGGCGAAGAAGCTCACGCACCCTGAGCACTGAGTGGGGTCGCTCAGGCGCAAGGAAAAGAAGTGGCGCAGCAGGGCCACGGAAGGAGGAATGCCTGTCATCGCCTCACAAACAAAAGCAAAGACAGCCAGAAGGGTAATGGACTCCGGCCCGAAGTGCATCATGCGAATCTGATAATGGGAGAGTACCGCGTTGAAGAAGGCGGAAAAAGGGGGAACCAGACCCGCCCATAGGGCATCGGCGAAGAATCGGACCTCCGTGACGATCCTATCAAGGGAGGCATGGGACGCAGGCCAGGCCGTGGTCCTGCCGCACTCGTCGAATATAGTTGCAATGGCGGAGCGGACCTTGTCCAAAGCTTCTGGATTGAGTATGATCGACCGAACGACGGCGGGGGTCGCCGCCTGAGGTGTGCGGGGCGAAGGCGCGGGCTTCTTTCCCCTTCCTTTCTTCGTCGGCGCCATGGCGGTAAAGAGGAGGAAGAACTCAAGCCGAATTGGCGGCGGAGGCTGGAGCTCAAAGAAGAAGGAAAGGTAGGAGGTGGGCGAGCAGCGGAAAGGAGGAACAACTGTGTGCAACTACGGGTCCGCTTAGCCGGGCGCGTAACAAAGCATCATGGGGAAGCGCAGACACCCACATCCAGTCAATCGCCACGCGGTGCCCGAGGCCACAGGCTTTTTGGGCTCGCGGAGCTTCGTGCTTGCCCCTTCGCTTCCCTACTAGGCCAAGCCCGGGCGCGCCTTGGGCCCGGGGGCTACTGTCGGCGTTCTAGGAACGGGGGTCCCCAGACTTGCCTGCCTGCGGCCTGCGGCGTGGCTCAAGTGGGGGCCCAGCACGGCCCACCTTCATCAGCTCAAGCTCAAGACCCTCGCGAGGTGCCAAGCCTTGTCGGGCGGACGACAGAAAGCTTCCTCAGAGGCAGCCTCATCAGGCAGGCTCGCGAGGAGGCGGAGAGATCAAGGCAAGGGTACCTCACGAGGAGCCCGTGACGCAAGCCATGACGATCGAGACCAGGCGGGCGCCGGCCTGCACAGTGTCCTTGTTTCCCCTTTGGTGCAAAGGGGGCAAGCATAGGCTAAGGCATCGGGCAAAGGTTACCATTCCGGTGCAACGAGACCAAGACCAGCAGAACGGCAGGACGGAGGTCACGGTGGAGCCCAAGACGGCGTCATCACCAGTACTTTTGGCAGCCGAAGACCACCTTTGGTGAGGATAACTTGTACTAGATGTTCCCCTTCAAAATGGCCAATTGTTGGCGCCCTTCCCGCTCATTATTTGGGGAGAGGCCCAGGGCCTCTATAAATAGAGCTAGCCACCACAGAGTAGAGACATCGAGAGATCTGGTAGAACCCTACCAGAGAGAGAGAGAGAGAGAGAGGCGACTGAACTCAACCTAGCAGTTCATCGCACCAGCTCAAGAACACCTCTTGCGAGGCTATTCTTCCCTTGTAATGTTCATCATCAGCCCCTGAGGTAATCCACCACACCACACACTTGAGTAGGGTATTACACCACAACGGGGGCCCGAACCAGTATAAACCTTGTGTCCCTTGTGTTGTTCGTTGTTTCCAGTTTAGATCACGCGAGGAGATTGGATGTAGATCGGTAGGGGAGAGATCTCCGCACGCACCCCAGTGTTCGAACCTCAAGGGTCTGCTGGAACCCGAAATCCGACAGCGTGTGTTGTGGCCGCGGCTGACGTAAGTCTCTTTGCGTGCTCGACAAGGCGCTCCTCCTCCTCCCACAGGAACTCGATGTAGCGCGCAAGGTCGCTGATGCACATGCGGGCCTCCACCTCCGCCTCCCGCCTTAGGGCCACGGCGGCGGAGCGGGTGATAATCCCGGCGGTCGACGGTGGGCTGTCGGCCACGACCGCCAACGATGAGGTGGCGGCCATGACCACCACCTCCCGCCTTCAGGCCGTGATGGTGGAGCGGTTGATGGCCATGGTGGTCGGCAGTGGGGTGGCGGCCATGACAGCCACCTCCCACCTTCAGGCTGCGATGGCGGAGCGGGAGATGGCCCTGGCTTTCGACGGTGGTGTGGCGGCAGTGGCGGCCGGCAACAGCTGCCGACGGGAAGCGGCGGCGGAGCGTGTGGTGGGTGTTCCGCGCACACCCAACAGGGACTGCGCCGCCACCGCGATGTAGCCTCCCAGCTGGAGCTATCCTCTGATGATGGCGGAGTGGCTGAGTGATGATGACGGACCGGTGCCATTGGCGATTGTGGGAGAAGCAGACGAGATAAGCTACAGGGAGGGAGGGGAAATGCGATGCGGGACTCGCCGGCCGTGAGGATTTTTATAGTAGGCCAGTAAGCATTGTGATTTTGGGGGGATTTCACCGAGTCAGGCGGGAAGCTTGCGTGGGAACCTGCGAAGTTGTGCGGGAACGGACTCACCAATGATTCATTGGCGCCACCGTTTGGCCAAAAGAACGCCCCCGCACGTTGCGCAAGCTTGCGATGTAAGCCGTCTACGGCAGCGGGGTGACAAGACGTGCGAGAGGACACATTTAATAAAAAAATGTTTGTGACTTAAAGTAAGATTTAACTAATAAAATATGAATGCATGTCGCCAAAGATTATATCGTTGGAGTCGTATTTGAACATAGTTTCCAGCTATACAATTTTTGTAACATGCATTAACACTATTTTGGTTAAATTTAAGGTTATATACCAGCAAGCGTTTGCCCGCATCACACACGGCTTATTCCATCACAAATAGCTCGGATGGATCAACTGTATGCCATGTATCGCACACGCAACTCTAATCTGATTCGTGCTTGATGTCTCTGAAATCGCTCGCACAGTTCGTCTTATTTGCCACGTATCACTGTGCCGTCCTCTACTCGCGTCCCTCGGCAAGCTCTGCTCGCCGTTAGGCGCCACGGCGCGCTCTGCTCGTGTCCGTCGGTGGGCTTGGCTTGTGGGCAGCTTTTCCTTGCACGTTCAACTGTTATATGCATATATATAGGAAAATGGTTGTGTACTCCTGCAAGTACGTACTCCCGCTCCTCATATACCACATAGATGAATCTTTTATACCTTTTTATTATTTTTAGTATACTTCATTAGTAATTATTACATACCCCAAAATGAGTTTCATGAAAAAATTCATGTGAGTCTATGTATTTTTAAATATTTACGTATATACTGATGTGTTTGTACGTGAAAAGGTATATTACAAAAAGTACGTCACAGATGATATTTTTTTAACTAAACTCATATTGGGATATCTTAGAATATTTAATGAAGTATATTGAGAATAATAAAGAGGTATAATTAATGCGTATATGAGGTATATTGAGGATGGGAGTACATACTGCCAAGAGTATAGAAGAGGAGTCCTATATATATATATGTGTGTGTGTGTGTGTGTGTGTGTGTGTGTGTGGTTGATCGCCGTTGAGGCGACCGCGGAGCGCTCTGCTCGCGTCCCTCCGCGCGCGCTCTGCCAGCGGGTGGGCGTGCGCACGATCACGTCGGGGGCCCCATATGCACGCGGTTGCGTCGCGCGCGTTGCCACATGATGCAGTTACGTGCGGCACGATGGAGTTATGCGCTGCAAATTAGAACTGCCATCAGGGCCTGCCGATATTCCTGGTCGTCCGGATTCCCCTTTAATTCCCGCGGCCATTATAACCTTAGTCTCTTTAATCTTTCGATCGCGCCCCACAACACAACAAGCACACCCACCACGACACATAGAGAGGGGATCGCGGCGCTCCAATGGAGGTCGGCGAGCATAGAGTGGAGACCCACATGAGGGAGACGGATCTCTCGGTTGTGTACACCATCGACCCGGCCGTGGTGGACGACTAAATCAACAGCGTTGAGCAGTTGCTTGCTGGAGATAAGTATAAGGTGGTCGGCATCGACCTCTAGTACACCGCCGGTCATCCCGGCATAGATCAAAAGGTTGATGTCACCTAGTTGTGCATGCGCCATCATGTCCTCATCTACCACTACTGCATGGCCATAGAGCCTTGCGACCGTTTGAACAAGTTTGTCAACAGCACTGACTACAAGTTCGCCACGGTGGAAACCACCAACGATGTAAAAGCACTCAGTGTTACGGGCTGGGCCTGCAAGAACCTTGTTGAAATCCGTGACCACTACAGGGTCTGGGGCAGCACGAAGAAGGACTCCCTGGTCGAACTCACCTCGGCCATCATCGACCCCTACTATGAAAAGATGAAGCAGGATGCCCAGAGAACAAGTCTCATATCCTGGCACGGGGCCTGGATGTGGCAACTGGATGAACCTCACCTCAGGTTCGCGGCCAAGAGCGTGTAGACATGCTATGAGATGCACAGGCGGATTGTTGACAAGAGGAAGTGCCTAGTTACCAACATCGATGAGCCTGGATCGAGCCACAAGCAGAGCAAGCATCACAAGAAGTAGATGATGATCAGATGATCATTTATGCTAGTTAATCATTCATGTAATATATAGTTTACTTTATTGGTGTGTGGAAATGTCATGTGTGTAGTAGCCACCTACGTAATTATGCATGTAATAGTTTACTTTGGTGTGTGCAAATGCCATGGTTATAGTAGCCACCTATGTAAGTGGATGTTTAATTTGATTATGCAAGCATGTCCTCATAAGTGTGTGTGTCTATATATATATATATATGTGTGTGTGTGTGTGTGTGTGTGTGTGTGTTTGTCTGTGTGTGTGTGTGTTGTTGTCCTATATGCAATCCCATCGCACAACACACACGTCTTGTTAAGTTGACCCGTTTATGTTCTCTTGTGTCAACGGAAACAGTTCATCCGAGTGAACCGCGTGTCGTATATCGCACACACCTTGATCTGGCTGACCGTTTCTTTTGTGTTGCCTAATCACAAACAGTTCATCTGAGTGAACCGTATGTTGTATATCGCACACACCTTCATCTGGCTGCCCGTTTCTTTTGTATTGCCTAATCACAAACAGTTCATCCGAGTGAACTGTATGTTGTGTATCACACACGCCTTCATCTGGCTGCCCGTTTCTTTTATTCCTCCTCATCGCAAACAGTTAATTGAACTAAATTGTATGCCCTTCACCGCACACGCAACTAAAATCTGAACCGTGTTTGATGCATCCTCCATCGCAAACATTTTGCACCTTTTTGACAGTTTTCATACACCACCGTTTGCGATTATTGCATCGCACACAGTTTCTCGAACGGTCTCTGATCGTAGTGTCGCGTTAGCAGCATCCTGCAGTAGTGTGGGCTCATTCTACATATAATGTTAGGTTAGAAGGAGCAATTAATATCAAAAAATAAACCGGAGTGACACATTTTATATATATATAATTGACAAATTAGCGAGTTATTTCTCAAAATAAAAATGACCGCGTTATCATTACATTGGTCCTTAAAATCTTCGCAAGCTTTTGTACGCAATCACCAGGATTTTCCTACCTGTGAGTCAAGAACAACCAAGATTTTCCTTGCCAACTTCTGTTAAACATTTACTTTTATAAGTTAATAACATGTGGGATGTTTTTATAATGTATATATAAGTCTCTATAAAAAATACGATAATAGTAATAATATAAATATATATATATATTTGGTTTGAAGGAAAAACATAAATTGGACACAACGTTATTATTCTTATATATAGATAAATAGAACAGAGATCTGTGTATTATTAAAAAATATACATTGGGCTGCCGATCTTTAAGAAAAAGTAAAACCTACGCTCGGAGGCCCATAGGCCGGTATGGACCTCAAAAAATAAGTTGAAACCAATGTCTCCGTATGTCGTGGGCTACACATACCTAGGCCTAGCTGATACTTGTTCTCCCTCTGGAAAAAAATGATACCAGCTAGATCCCCGAGCGAACCGGATTAAAGAGGGGGCCGGCGGCGCGACTGAAGAAGCACGTCAGACGTGATTTTTTTCTTTCGTGGATGGCTCTCGATGGCATTTTTTAGTTGCCTCTGCACCATACAACTTGTAGTTTTAGCCTCCCAGTCCGTGGTGGACCAGCAGCCCATTTGCTGGGCGGGCCAACCTGCAGAAACCATCACTCAATTTTTCATCAAGACCCAAAAACAACGCAGTACTATGCTTGTTTTGAGGCTGAAAACATTATGGCAGGGGTTGAGCGGGGGAGGGGGAAGACAGAGCAAAAATATTAAAAAGAGCTGATGCGCCGTTGCTACAAAGAAGGTGCAATTCTTCTCGGGGAGAAGGTGTGCCGTTGACACCCACACGTCACAAATCCCACAATAGACATACTAACAAGTTCACACACAAGTACAACAGAATAGGTAAACATTCGTATCAAACTCAGGTTCACAGGACATGTTCGTATTCAAAGCCAACATTCACAATCAACAACTCAAAAGATTCATATATACACAAGTTTAGCATGTCTATGCATCCAAATGATTGATAGATCACACGACAATATTCATAGATAATTCACAAAAAGATTCAGATATACACATGTTCATTATGTTTATGCAACCAAATGATTGAGATCATAGCCAATATCATCCATGGACGAACTTTAATTACCTAGGGTACAAACTGGTAAATGGTGTTCAGTCGGAGGTACTTCTTGCTAAAATTAATGCTTGTACGAGTAAACTTTCGAGTACATAAGAGGTAGCACAGACAATCTGAACTTTGCTTGTAGGTTTATCCTCAAATAGTGGCCTCGTGCCGAGGGAGGTTTGAGCAACTTGGCCACTACTTTCATCCAACTAGTTTACTGGCTCATCTTGGTCCTGTAGCTCACCAAAATTCTACATTGCAGACAAGAAAGGAGGAGGTTGAGAAAATGAACCACCCAAATTTTTTGTGCAGTTCAATTGAAATGGAGCATCCTTGGCGTGTAGACTGATTAAGTGCCAGATGAATATACGCGTCAACCAACTTGTCTGGAATCTTTAGACTCCATGCCATACAGCTCGCTACCATATGTGTCCATAACCATAAGGCACAAGTTGGGACCAAAGACTGGACTGTGTTTTTCTGGGCTATGCGCCAAGCAATATTTTTGGCGTTCACTCTCCTAATACTTGGAGTTTGACAACTGGTTGACGCCGGTTGATACTCGAATGAATATAGGCACTTCTTCTTGTCAACATCGATGCTTGTCTGAGTGAACTTTGGAGTGCATAGAAGCAGTATAAGTATTTGTCCATCTGATCTTTTTGTGCAATTTACTAAAATCACCCAATGTAATGACTTGCCTGCGAGTTCAGGCTCCAAGTTACTCCTTTATGAAATCGGCAAATAGTGGCACAATACCAAATTACCAATACATATGACAAGCACAATAATCAAGATAAAGACTAGTACCAACCTGTGTGAGGTAGCATATCAATTACTATTTCCTTTGACTGGAAGCCGAGATAAGCCAAGCAACCGATAGCAAAGGAAGGAAGCAAGCCCAGATTAGCGACTGACGGGAAAGGAAGGAAGCTGTCGAGGCAATGAAGCACCCAAAGTTTTTGTGCAGCTCCACCAAAATCGAGCATCCCTGTTGGCACATATATTGAGAGACTGAGATTACTGTAATAGTGGGACTAGTTGATGAAACATACACTAACAAATAGAAGCGCCTTCATTATCTTAATGGGTAGAGTTAGCAACATAGTAGTCTTGCTTAAAGAGAGGTATTAGTTTATTTAATCAGTGCCAATTAGCTCAACACTCAAAGCATTGTCATGTATCATAGGTTGCAAAACTTTAACGTGCAAAGATAAAGGAGTTTCTCATGATAGTAGCATGATACAAATAGAGATGACAGCAAACTAATATGGATGAAGGCCTTAGGCCGGTACCAACCTGACCAAAAAAGCTTATTCATGTAGTCCTAGAAGAGATGATACAGCACTCATTGGAATCACTCGATAGTATATATTTTTTTGCACTTCAAATGTATGGTTGAAATCACTCTTGTTTACCAGTGCTGAGATTATATCAAAAGATTATCAAGAACTTCCAGCAGAGTTAAAGCACTGGTTGGGATACAGTTCATTGTATTGTCTTGTGTAGTTCCACTAAAATGTATGATTGGCACAACATGATCCCCGTTTGCACAAGTAGGAACAAGGTGAAACCTTCATTATCTTAATGAGAAAGGATAGAAAGACATTAGCATATTACTCTAACAGTAGCATCAAATTCATGATGGACAATACGCAGAAGTGGAAGGTCTCCCTGGAGGATCGTCTCACATGTAAGGTAGACGTTGCCGGAGCCCTTGAATGGCCTCGACTGAGGCCTCTGCTTCAGCAAGATCACCTTGCCACTGTTTATTCTTCTTCCTATTCATGCTTTGTTTCTCTTTCTGCTCACCAGTTGGTGAAAGCAAGTACATGATTGGCCTTCTATTTCAGAATTGGTTTTTTCAGTGAGGGAGTACAAGTGTACTAGTAAACAATAGCATTATTTTCTCATGGCAGTCGCAATATAGAGATGAACACATGCATTAAATATCATTCTTACCTAAAGGAAGGTTATGGTGCTAATATGGATGATGAGGATTGGAACACAGATCTCCCTTTGTGCAGTTCCACCAAAATGAACCAACTATTCCATTCTGGCATTCTACTTAAATAGCACAAAAGTCACTTCTTTTAAGAAGTGTTTTATGCAGTGCACCAAAAGGTCACAACAGCAACCAGGTGAAATGGATATCCCTGTTTGCACAAAAAGCTATAGAGGAAACAGTCAGGGTCTCAAACAATTAGAGGCAAAAACATTTGGCTAAACTTGTCATGGCTTATAAAAGTGACATGGCTTCATTTTACCAGGGGCATTAGATTAAGAATAGATAAATATTTGGTATAAGGGCATGGGACAGTGGGTGCACCAGCAGTCCAGCACGATGTACCTAACCCGGGGCATAAAGTGGTGATTCAGAGTTTGTTGCCCTGAGAAATAAACATCCAAGAAACATATATGGGTTGGTCCCATTTTTGTTCACTCTAGCCACCTACTCCTATGTGTGGATAGAAAATCTAGTCCTGGTCATACCACTGTGTACAATGTTTCCCCTATATTTCCCTTTTCGACCAAGAGACCGGTTGGACGACCAGTCTGCACTATTTTCACCCCCTTTCCTTCATGTTTGTACCAAGTCCGATGTACATACTAAATTCCCCCACCCCCGCTTTATTTCTTGTTTGAACCAAGTACAAGATTCGACTCCATGAAGTAGCTTTACCTCTAACAATAGAAGAAAAAAATATCTGTCGTTGGACCATCCGATAGAGAGGGGCTGAGAGGTAGAAAATGATACACATGCAGCGACGTAGTGAGCTGGGGAAGTAGAGCTAGGGCGGTTTTGAAGGAAATACGTCTGGATCTATAACCAGCGGTGAGGATAAAAGACAGTGTTTTTTGAAGGGATAAAGACAGTGTTACCACCGCTATCTTGTTTAGATCTGGAGAGGATGAGAGTGTGTGAATAGAGCAACCATAGCAAGCAAGCGCGGAGGCTCCGGCCTATATATACGTAGTGGGGTAGTTTTCCTTTTTCACTCCATCAAAACAATCATTTAAAATTGTGTACATGACAGGTCGCCATTTTTTTGAGTTGTTGATTGTTTTTTGAGATAGCTACCCGCTTATTCCAAGTGGTGTTACAGTGTTCCAGGTCGCACTTTGTATCGTTCAAGTCTGGTACAAGACCCTCCATTAAATGAACAACCACCCCCTCGTAAAGTTTGTGAACAAGCCCACGGCTAAAATTCAGGAAACGTGGGTTGCCCCAACATGCATTATTATTTATATTTTCTATTTGGGAGCATCCTCAAAACAAAATATGAGAGTACAATATTTATTGGGCCCCTTTGTAATTGGTGCTAAATTTTGACCAAAGATTTAACTAACAAAATGTTAGTGCATGTTAACAAAAAATATATATCGTTTGATTCGTATTTGAACATAGTTTTCAATTATGTAATTTTTGTGACATGCATGAACATCTGGTTAGTTAAATTTATAGTCAAAATTTGGCAAGGTGCATTGAATCAACACATGCAAGTATCAAAAGGAGAGTCACGGCATGCATGCATGCATGCTTGTAATTAATGCATCGGTAAACACAAATTATTGAAATATATCGAGTGCAGTGCTTTGATGTGTTGCGTCAACTCGTACACCAAGAAGTTTGATTACTACAACGCCCTCTCACCTTAACCGCACCTGCCTTTGGCTGCATGATAGGTGGGGCACCCAATTGGGCTGCATGACAGGTGGGCCACCCACCGGTTGGGCCCACCTGTCATTCACGCAAAGGCAGGAGCAGTAAGTCAATGAAGTTGTGTCCCTCCCTCGCCCATGAGCGTGGTGGCTAGCAGGACCAGGAGAAGCTTTCGCTACACGCTCTCCCTCTCACACGCAGTGGACATGCAGTAGTTCATTCGGTGTCAGATGGCCAGAAGCATACTGTAGTACTCCTCCACTGCAGTAGTACTCCATCATTGTTCGACTTCCCGAAGAGGAGAAGAGCCAAGCGCAGCCCGGACGCTCGTGTGGCAGTTTCATGTGTAGAGTAGTCTAGCATAGCGTGTAACGTGCCCGTAAGCTTAAAATCGTTGGGGTCGGCTCCATGATTTTTTATTAAAATGATCTTATGGCCCTACCTGTCATCCTGGTGATTGTAGTTTGCACGCTCATCTGGTTAAGATAGGAATATATATTTTAATTTGTGGTGGGGTAAATGTTAGAGGTCGTAGCAAATATATTGTACACTACGGGTCTTTCAGCCAAGTTTAGAGGCAACCATGTGGGGCCAGTGCTATGATGTGTCGCGTTAACTCGTACAATGAGGAGAAGCTTGATTTTACTAGTACATGCCTTCTCCCTCGCCCATGCGTGCAGTGGGTTGCAGATAAGGACATGCTTTTGCTTAGGCTGGTCATAATGGAATATTACTATCATGCATATGATACTAGTGTATGATACTACACATCTGTAGTGCATAGTATCATATGTTAGTATCATCCATGACTTCATTTATTAGTATGCATGACACATAGTAGCACAACATTTAATATGATACGGTATCATGATATGATACTCAACCCTCTCTTTCTTCATTTACTTTTATGCCACCTCATCAAATTTGCCTAGTTGGCATGCATGATACTCCCTCCGTTCCTAAATATTTGTCATTTTAGATATTTCAAATGCACTACCAGATACGGATGTATATATACATATTTTAGAGTGTAGATTCACTCATTTTGCTCCATATGTAGCCACTTGTTGAAATCTCTAGAAAGACAAATATTTAGGAACGGAGGGAGTACTACCTATGATACTCCCATTACAAGTAGCCTTATAGAGTACTACAACAAGCTATCCCTCCCACACGCGGTGAACGGACATGCAGCGGTGGATTCGATACTGTAGAAGTAGTAGTAAAATCATTGTTCGTCTTCTCGAAGAGGCAAAGAGCCAAGCGCAACCCTAACGTGGCCGTTGCGAATGCTCGCCAGAGTGTGTTTGGTTGCATTCTCATCTCAGCATAGTTGTTCCCTCTTCATGCATGCTCTTCTCATGCGTGCTCTTAGTGTATTTGTGTTAAACTAGTGTGGACTCATGCACCCTTCATACACCCTACCAAACACCCAAAAGTGGGTCGAGAAGGGCTTGGAGCACGCATATAGCCAGGCTATTACATGAGACAAAATTGCTATTTGAGCCCACTATTGTAGTACTACTTGCTAGTATAGCCCTGTAAACTGGAAAGGAGTATTTGCCTTTCTAGAGATTTCAACAAGTGACTAGACTACACCCTAAATGAGTAGTACTAGAGAAAAATGAGTGAATCTACATCGTAAATAAATGTGTAGTTCTCTCGTTTTCCTCTCCGCCTTGGTCGCAGTGCACAATATTGAGTACTCCTATATGACTAGCCGCTCTATCTACATGCGGGACATCAAAGCATCCAGGCCCGCGTTCCATCCACCAAATCACAGTGAGGTGCTATAGTCGAGACTCACCGGTCACCCCGGTGTGGCCGTCATGACCCGTCATATCACAAAACCCGCACCTTTACCAGCAGTGGTAAAGTGGCCTCGAAGTTGGACTGGACGAAGCAACCATCATTTCACTGGAACGCTCGTTGAAGCCCTTTCTCCCCTTTCTTGAAGAAAACCTCACTCCAGGCTACTCACTTCTGCCTTTTTTCTTCTGTAGTGACGAAGGAAAGGTGGGTGAATCAGTGATGCTACTATATTTTCATTCCAAGAATCTTCTTTTTGTGCAGCACCGACCGATTCTCACGGCCTATTCTTTTCCCGTTTTCATTGCGATTGTGGTTTCGTTTCGATTGCTTTTTGTTTGTCAGTTCATTGATGTATCCTGGAGCACTAGGCAAAGAGTTGCCGGCAGACAACCCACTGGAGATAGCGCTCTCCAGGAAGCGCGGGCCAACCCATGGAGATGAAGAACTCCAAGAAGCAAGCACTGGCCAAAGAGTTGACGACATTGGCGGACGAACTTGTAACAGCCTGGATTTTGGCCCTTTTATTTTTCTTTTTGATTTATTGGTTTTTGCTTTGTTTTTCTTTTTGGAGTGGTTTTGTGGCCTTGCCACCTGGGAAATCATCCTCATTCCCCCTCCCCAAGTGGCTGATCATTCTCAAAACATTGTCAAGATCATGTCACTTCACTGCTTGACCAAACCCTAATAGGAATATTCATTTTTCTATTAAAGGAATAACCCTGTCTGCCCTAGGTTGTGAAGCAACCCATATTTCTGTTCATCCAAAAATTCCCAAATAATTCCCAAAAATGCCACCTATCCTTTCCTGATTTCTCACAAACCTTTTGGCCATTCTCTTATGTCCAAATGATTGTCCCATGCAAAAATTCAACTTTATTTGCCTAGCCAATCTTCCTCAGTGATTTTTCAAAGTTTTTGTCAGACAGAAGGCTTTGTGAAGGAAGTACTAGCTAGGAGTTTCCAAATGAGTTTAAATTTTGCACACTCCTTTATGTTCTCATATTATCACACTCCTCCAAATTTCAGCTCCATCCCTTGATCTATGTGAGCATAGGATACAATCTTTGATTCTGTCAATATTTTGAGGTTGTGAAGCAAGTATATTTTATATTTTTTTTGACAGAAAGTATATTTTATATTGCTTCATTTTACCTAAAAATTTACCAGAGAATTCTCCTACCCAAATAACTTCCCTCCACCAAATTTGGGATTAATTCATCAAGCAAATATCCCTCTAGAATTTTTGCAAGTTTCTGGATAGAGGGAATAGCTATGAAGGAAGTACCATTTTGGTGAATCCATTTGGTGCAAACTTTTTACAGCATCTTCTGATGACCAAATCACTAAGCCTTGCCAGATTTCAGCTCCAGTGGAATCTCCATGTGAGTGCACCTTCCTAATCATGTTTTTGGACCCATAATGTGAGTTACAAAGCAACTATATTAGTTTGTGCTCCATTATGCCCCAAAACCTCCAGGATCATAGTCCTTACATAGCTGATCACCCCAGACAAACTCTTTGGCGCCAGTAAAGTTCCTGTTGATCACCATTGCACGGCTAAGTTTACTGCAGTAAACTTCAGACGGTGATTACCATTTAACCAGACCATTTTTCATCGATCTACCACTGTAGTTGAAACCTCCCCTGGAAGAACTTACCACTAGACAACAGGTTCCAACCCATTGCCCCTGCTACATGCCAGTGCACGCGGTGACCGGGTTAATGGCATAATAGTGCGTGCGCTCTGTGCGCAGTGGCCGCGTCCAGGGTGCTGTTTCTGCTTCGTCCACTCCCCTCTCGTCGTCTTCGCGCGCGTGAGCGTGTCCCTTAGATTCACCTCATCGTCTCCGTTCCCCTGGACAACTCATCCCCCTCTGTCCGCTTCCTCGCCGACGCAAGCCGCCACGCGCCCACGGACGAACAATGGCGGTTTGGCTTGGAGCTCACCGTCTTCTTCCTCGCTGCGCTCCCTTGGTCGCCTCTTCCCTCTGAGCTCTCACTCATGTTCCCTCTCGTCGCCTAACCCCGAGCTCAGGCACGTGCACACGCGTCCGTGGCGCTGGCCACGCATCCGCGGCGACGACAGCGCGGCACACCCCTCCCCCGCTTATATAAGGCCACCCCGACCCTGTCTTGCTTCATCACTGGCCTCCTGCACCTCCTCTAGCCTCCCCTGATCATTTCCCCGAGCTTGAGCCGCCCTCCATGACCACCATTGCCTCCATGGCCGCCGCTCCCTCCGCCCTAAGTTCTTCTAAACCGAGCCCTCCCTCTCCTCATAGCCACTACCAGAGCACAACCTAGTCCCCGGCGGTCCTCCCCATCTACTTAGTTCGTCGCTGGAGCCCTCATCGCCACGTGCCCCACCTTGGCCGAACACCACGCCCGCGGGTGCTCCTTGTTTTCGCTGCTACAGCGCTCTCCAGTGTGCGTGCAGCCCCTGGATGGGTGCGGGCCTCTGTCCCAAGGCCATCGGTGTCCTCTCCCTGGCCGAAGATGGCGGGAGCCGCCGTGCCCGGCGACGACAGCGCCCCTGCCCTGTGTTCTGTCGAGGCGAGGAGGAGAAGATGCGGGGGAAGTAGAAGGAGGCGTGGGAGGAGAGAGAAGATGTGGCAGGCCCCATGCGTCATCGACCCAGTGCCCAGCCCTGCCACTGCCATGGTGGATAAGTGGAAGCGCATCCACGAGGATGCGTTTTCACGTTCGGAAGGCGTATTTCGGTGCTGCTTAAGCTAGGAATGCGCTTTCCTTTCTGGAAAGCGTATTCGGCCAAATACTTTTTCTGTTTTTTTTCAGCCGAGGACCTGTTTGTGATGATTTCTTTACAGATAGGTCCCTGGCAGAAAAACAGTCATATCTTTTTACCCATAGCTCCAAATCAGGTGATTCCAAAGCCCACTTCTTTGTTTCGTCGAGCCCGTTCCGATGGAACCATTTTCACCATGTTTTGACATTATGAAAATGAGCATTTTGCCCCTGCCCTTATTCAGCCCCCTCTGAGAGAGTACGTTTTCTGGTGATCCTTTCCGCGAGTTTCTCGCCTTTCTCCCGGTGATTTCTTCCACCCCAGGCAAGCCACACCCTCCATTTGCATGATTGCAATGCAGTGGCATGGTTTATTTATTTGAACTGGTTTAAAATATTGCATTAGCTATGTATGATTTGTTCATGGCATTTCTCGGAGTATTGTGTTGATATTGATGTTGCCATGATATTGCCTGGAGTTCTAGGACTTATGTTTTGATGATTATGTGGATGACATGTGCCTTTGGATTCTTAGTGGCTATTATGATTATTTTCATGATGGTATCTGGTATTATTTTGGAGTATTACTTTGGAAATCATGTTGCCTTTGGATTATTAGTGGCTAGTGTTATTTTCATCATGATGCTAGATAATATTATGTTATGGAGTATGAGGTTGGAGATGATGCTTGCATGTGGATCATAGTTGGATAGTTAGTTCTTGATATTTGAGTAGTAGTTTTATTGTTCTTGGATTCATCATGATAGTAGTGTTATGCTGTCCTTGGAGTATTTTGGTAAGACGATATTAAGCTTTGGATTATTTGTTGGATATTGCTATGACTTAGATTATAGGTCGACAGATGGTATCAGAGTATTAGTTAGCACAGTTATATTTTCTAGTGGAACCACATTTGCCTTTATGGGAAGGCCCTAATGTGATGCTATTGTCATGCCTCTCGCAGGTGCCTCCAACAAGGGAAGGTTATGCGCGGGTGCTACCTTGATCAGGTAGGATGGCATAAGCCTTCTGGGCCCGTTGTTGTGATTGGTATACCTTTGTCCCCGTTTGGGACCGTTTTTGTTTTGCCACGACGGTGGCTGTTGGTGACTTTGGTAGGCACGGGGCCACCCAGGACTGAAACCAAAAGGGGTGTTGGTCGGAGTGGCTGGGAGAGTGTCATGGCAGTAGATCGATTTTGTTAGAATGTCGTTGGTCCACCCGAATGGGAGTGCGAGGCCATGGATTCCGTAGTGTGGGTAAAGTGTGCTACCTCTGCAGAGTGTGTGTGTTGAATCTATCGATAACCGCGTCCTCGGTCATGGGCATGGGTTCATACTAGGTCACACCGTTCGGTCAACACACACATGACGGAATGACTTATAGGTGATTTATATGTTGATATATTGAGTAGTACAGATTGGCAGGATGTTGATGATGAAGTTGGGATGATCTTGAGGATGATCATTCATTTTGTGATGTGATCACGAGGTGATCATGTGGATGTTCCATTTGTGATCCGTGAATGATCACCGTTTGGTTACGAGGTAACCCGTTGAACCAAGGGTGGTTCTGTTTGTGATCCGTGAGTGATCACCATTGGGTTTTGATCACGAGGTGATCAAGATGGTATATTGCTTGGCCGGTTTAGCCAAGAGTGATATGATTATGGAGAGATAAGATGTAGTTTACCAGTATGATAGTAGTTTCATACCATGCTTAGTAGTTGCTTCATCATGGTAGTTGTTAATTAATTAACCTGTTTAATGCTATGTTATTGTCTTGCCTTGATGTTTATGGTTGTTGTGAGCTTGCAAGTACATTCAATGTACTGACCTAGCGTGTCATGCCAAATTGCAGGTGATGCCATGATTGCTTGATTGCTTGTCGAGGTTGCCGTGCGTACGAGCTAGATCGTGTCCCAGCCAAAGTCCCTGCGGAGTGAAGTTCACCACCTTCGTCATCGTTCCGCTGTTAGAAGTATTCCGCTGCTTCGAGTTGTTCCGCTGCTAGCATAGAGCAAGTGTAGTATCGCAGGCGTAGTGTCGTCGTGCTGATGTGCTTCTTTGTAACATCAGACCCTTGTATTATTATTCTTGTAATAAGAGCCGATTTGTTCTATGTCAAGCACTGCCGTATTCCAGAGACTTCTCCTCGATCTCTGTGCTGGAATACGGGGCGTTCCGGTTTCTCTGAGCCGGGGTGCCACGGAACTCCTCAAAGAAAGTTGGAAGAACAGGAAGGGCCCCACCATGCCTACCCCAGAAACTCTAATGGCCACCTATGCGAGGCTCAAGGCCGAGTTTGAGGAGATAGTCACCATTGAGAAGCAGTATTCCCCTGGCAAGGTGATGGCCCCCATCGAGGACGCGGAGATGGCCCCCGGAGGGATGGGATCCCCCGGTGAGCTGCACAAGGTAAAAAAATGGCTTACCATAGTTGTGGTTTTTGATTATTTGCAATGTGCTTGCTAAAAATGTTAGGGTTTTGCGGGTGCTGGTGGACGTTCTTGATGATTCCGATGTTGCGGCCCGTCCTGTGGACAACGCCCCAGAGACCGTTTTCGATGTCGCAGTCTGTCCTGTTGACATCACCTCGTAGATCGATTCCGATGCCGCTGTCCATCCTGTGGACATCGCCCTAGAGATCGATTATGATGTCGCGGTGGACATTGCCCCAGAGATCGATTCCCATGCCGTTGTCCGTGCTGTGGTCATTGCCCGAGAGATCGATGACAAGAAATAGTTGGTCGCGCTAATCCTTCAGGGTAGTTTGCATTGTGTTTAATTATCATAACGATGCGTGTTATCCAACCATCTTAGGGTTAGTGCACTGTCTTTTATGGGTGGTACTTTCTACTTTTGTTTGATAGTGAATCATGCGAACCCTCTACGATTTGTGGAAACAGATGTATCCTCACCAGCTTTTGATGTAATACTAGATCACTGATGGCGCGCGTTGCAGCGCCTGTCTATTTGTACAACTAAATGATAGGAATTTTCGTAAATATATTATCACATGAAACATATTAAATTTGCATAAACATAACCATAAATTAGTCTGTAATATGAGGAAATCTCATATACACATGGTAAAATCATGCTTCACATATTCAAATTGGCTGGGTATAAAATATATAGAACAATTTAGATACTAAATACAACTAATCAGTACTATCAAGACAAAATAAGCAATAAGCCATAGATTGTATACATGGTGCATTATCAAACTCTTCACAAGCCTCTACTAAAGGGTCACCATATTCAGAAATAAAGAATTAGGTGAGAGCCTAAAGGGCCACCATGTTCGGAAACAAAGAACTGGGTGGGCCTGATCCACCTAGCCATTTCTCACGGAGTTCATCGCATTCATGTGATAAGAGTGCTAACAAGGATTATGATTTGTTAGAATTATCAAATAAAACTATCCTACATAGTATGGATATGTACTAATCATATAATTCAGTTTTGTTTGCTTGTTTTATTAAAGACCAGCCAGGCGGTAAGAAAGTGACAGACCAACAATTCCATTCGATACATGAAAAGCCTTACCAAAACATCAGCATGGAAAAGGGTGTCGCTAGACTTGTATGAATTAAATATAATCCAAATTGAAATGTCGACCAGCAACCAGGCTGTGGCATGACAACATAACTGATATAGCAAGTAACATCTTGTCTCTTGGGTAAGAGAAAAACAAAGAGTATTAGAACAAAAGTGAACTGGAATAAATGTGAAGATGTGTAATAGGTCAGTACACCTAGCATGCAACCCGTGTCGTCCATGCATTAGTGTACTGAAATTAATTTCAGCAAAGAGTCAATCAAATACTTTTTATTGAAATGAAACTTGAATCCTCTTCAACAACTTCATCTGGCAACTACCAAACTTTCTGCAATAATGTTGAATAAGTTTGAGCATAACAGTCTATATCCTGATTGGCACCCTCCCTTCTTGTATATACCTCAGAACTGTAGTAAGCAACATGAGTATTTATGAGGACCAGCAGAACCAAAGGGAATGGACTTTTGTGTTCTTGAGGCTAGCTTATAAGGTTCAGTCGTGTTTGCCAAATAGTTGCCATGGCATCACATGGTAAAACTTAGATTCCGAGTCTGCACTCCAGTAATAGCAGAGACACTCGTGAATTAGAAAGCAAAAAACTGTACCTAAGTTATAATCTTAATGTAGTACTATTGCTGCTCATAACTGAAAAGGGGCCGATTTAGAGAAATATAATCTACAGGCACTTAATCATGTATTTACGTTGGTTTGCTTTCAGGCACTTAATCAACTCATTTGTGGACCATGGAAATAAAAACTGTAGGAAATGAGAAAAATGGTAAGTACTAAATGTTTCCAGCTGTGGGACTCCAGAATCATGTATTTACGTTGGAACTAAGTTGGTGCTCCAATGCTATCTTAGTGTCCATCTGAAACTCAATATATGATACACATAAAAGACTTCTGAGTTATAATATGGAAGGAATTATTGAATTAGAAATTAGAAGTACGTAAAGTAATCGATACCTAGAGATTTATAACATAAAAAATTATACATGTAATGGATTTACGATTAGATGCTTTGAAACTTTTCTCCATGCTCGCATAGGCCTCCTACACTAAAAGTAGATAAGTCAAAAATACTATTACATGTGTCGCCTATTAGGTCCCACATTCAAATGAACTGAAGTCATTAAAAATCTAGCAAAATTACATTGTAATCTCCTTCGCGACGATTCCTAAAGCAACACACATGCATAGTAGGAGATGAGGTCTGGCGACACACTGATACAACAAGGCAATACATTGCCGAAGTAAAGAACAGTGGAACTTATTTCAAGCCTAATTGAATGGAACAAAAAGGACAAACACATAGAACATTGAGAATTCTACCAAAAATATGATGAAAACTTTTCCTTGATATAAATTTAATCATAATAAATTTGAATCTATGAAAGAAACTTGGAGGAATTACATAGTAATATAAACTATGAAATTACCATTGAAGTGAGCAAAGGAATGAATTTGATTTGGGAGATTTGCAATCGCATACCTGTATAGAGTAAAATGCTCAGATGGACACTACAATTCTGGAGAAAAATGATTCATGTGATCCTGCAGCAGCAACCAGTACAGGCCGACAGTAACACTATTGTCCACTTGTATCAAAGATTGAAGTATGCTTCGTGAAATAAAACTCGGAGCAGGCAACTTCTTGTGTGTAGCACCAAAACATGATCATTATTAAGAAACTCGTCCTGCCTTTTCTAGCTGGTCGCTTCCACACAAGAAAACTGAATAGAACATTAATAAATACAAGTGCAGAACAAAACTATGAGGATGATGGCATGATGTTACTAAAACTGAACAGAGGAAACCATCCATATATTTTGTAACAACCAATTAACTATATTAATAAAATGGCGCCATTGCAAAATTGTGGGAAAGATACCGTACATGAACATTAGTTTCCTCCAGAAATATTTCCTTTACTTCATAGCACAAAGTTTGGACCTACAAATTTCTCCATTAGTATAGGAGAAAAATCACAGATTCAATGAAAATATTGTACGCTTTTCAAAACAAAATAAAATGAAATATTGTACGGACGCGAGTGCAAGACAATGAGAAACACAGTTTTGGAAAATTGTATGAATGTGATTGTATGGTCACCTTGGGAGGAGGGTTTGACATCAACGTCCATAGGAGAAGGTGTCATGTCCTGCAGATAAGTGCCCCAAATCCCTTGATGCTTATGACACGTTTGTCCTAGTTGTGCACCTACAAGGGGCTCCAGAGCCACGAGGCTAGTGGCATAGGATCTTCCTAGAGGGATGGATGGCAGGGGTGGTCGCGTTCCACCTTGAAGGACGACTCTAAGCACACCGTCATGGTAGGAAAATCAGCGGAGATGGCGCCGCCATTTCATTATGCTCGCTGCCGCTAGCGGTCGAGAACGAGTGAGGGGGCTGCTGGTCGAGGTTGAAGTTGTGGTTGGCGGCGCTACTGGGAAGGATTCGCGCAGCCTCCTAGATTGGGAGGAGAGGAGAGAGGTCGGGGAGAGGAGGAGTCGAGGAGAGGGTTGTGCGAGCCTACGTATCGATCCGCTTCGAGTGAGGAGAGGAGACTCAGTATAGCCCATTGGGCCCAATTTAACACAGAACGTCCAAAAAAGCTACCGGAGCAGCGGCCCAGTACGGTGTGGGATCGATATTAGCGAACGAAACGAGATTAGGCACGATTCGCACCTAATCCGACGGCCAAAAATGCTTAAGTTGACGATCGGACGGCAAGGAACATTGATGGCATGAGAGGGCTGGAAAAGTGTGCAGTTTAAATGTCTCTAAATATTGCATGCTTAGATGTAAGTTTGAACTATTTATCATATTAGCAGGGCTTGTTTGATGATTCTTGGTGTTAGTAGGCTAGCTACTATGCGAGCTGTAGTACTTGCAAAACACTCATCGAAGAGAAATGTTGGGGCTGATGAGCTCGTGGTACGCTTATACTGATCCATCGTCGATCGGCCAATAGCCCAAGCTCCTAAAACTGTAGGCTTAGCGATTGATCAAACAATAGTCGACACGGATACATTCAGACCTCATTTGGTTCATAGGGTAGGAAAATCGTAGCAAAAATACATAGACGAACAACACAAAATCATAGCAGTACAGAGACGTACTCCCTCCGTTCCAAAATAGATGGCTCAACTTTGTACTGCTAACTTTGAAACTGTGGGAGTACAAATCTTAGGCGGGCTAGTTTGGCCTAGTGGGTTTCAGTGATGTGATGTGGTACAGTGCCGTCCAGTCTTCGCATGTGGTAGCAGTACTGCGGGTACAGTAAGTTTTCTTGAAGAAGCGAAATTCAACGAATTCATGATGGTTCCTTCGTCCGACCAATTTATAGCGGGAAAGGTTGGGCCTGTGTTACGACCGGGGTGGACCAGAATAATTTTGTGCATGGCAGGTGGACCAGGATGGTCGGTGTCCCACATGTCGGCGAATGAAAGTATTCTTTCCGATATAGTATACAAGCAACAAGTATTCATTGTTTATTTTTTATGAAAGCTATTGTCTCCACTGTTACGACGGAGGAGTGTGAAACACGGCAGCCCAGTGAACTTGGCATGTGCACCGCTCCCTCCTTCCTCATGTAATACTACCATAGTGTTGACTATAAGGTTGGTTATAAGGTTACAACTTCTTCTCACTTTCTCTCTATCTATTTCCTCTCAAATGTTTTTTACCTTTATTTTTTAGACACAATTGTTTTCTATGCCTCTTTTTTTAGAATTAGTTTTTTTATACCTAGAAGCACATGTAGAGATGGGCTCCTGCAGATCCCACTCCTTGACTTTGTCAATGCCTCTCTCTCCTCCACATAAGCAGGCTTATAGGCCAGAATTTTACTGGTACTACTTGCTATGAATGCGGGCAGCTGGCGTCTGAGACTACCCACAGTGGGAGTAACATAGGTGGTAACATCACACTTATCTAGGAAAAATAGATGATGTGGCATGTAATTAATGAAGAAAGAGAGGCATGTGGTAACGTAGCTAGTTCCTGTAACATCACACATATCAAGAAAAGATGAGTCTACAACCTAATAAATGAAGTGATGCATGACACAACACATATGTTACTACCCACTGTGGAGGTAGTAACATAGAGTAGTAACATGTGCATGTTACTACTCTATGTTACTCCGCACTGTGACTAGTCTGAGGGGGGAGCATGCGCGGGGAGGTGGTGGGGGGGTTCTGGTGGGCCAGGGCGGTCAGAAGCGGGCTTGGAAGCGGTCCAGACTCCTGCATGGCCCACCTCACATTCTCACCATATATTTCTTGGAGTCTGTGTGCAGCGGGCGGGCGATCTCTTCTCCCTCCCCCGTCTCTCTTTTCTCAGCCGACACCCGCCAAGCGATTAGATTTCGAATATCGATGGTTTATTCAATTGCAGTCCCACATGTTAGTGAAAATGCAAGACAACGCGTGTCCCCTCTGGTGAGCGGCGTGCGAGCCAGACTATCGGGGGTGCTCTGCGAACACGACGCGTATGAGTCCTAAGTGGGTTGCCTTTTCCTTTTGAACTTGCAAAGCGTACCATTTTCGTGCGATTGATCGATAGAAATCCAGAACAAAATGACAAGGACAGTGCTTTCCCGCGCATTAGGCGGGCTAGTTTGAGTGATATGACATGCTACAGTGCCATCCACTTGCTCCATTTTTATGTAAGCAAGAGTCTACACTCTTACGTGGGAGGAGTGCGAAACACGGCGGATCTGATTTTGATCGAGGGGTAACTGTTCCCTGCGAAATAATGGAGCACTGTTAGCGATTATAGCATGATAGTTAGGGCATCTCCAGCGCTAGCCCACAAATTTACACTGGCATCAGTCCGAGGACACTAATGGATGCCATCCAATGCTGCTCGCATACCTTTCGACAACTATATGAACTAACCGTACGAAATTCGTGCAAACAAAGCAAATTTCAAATTAACCGGACGAAATTCAT
The DNA here is from genome assembly GCF_003073215.2 of Triticum urartu. Lineage (NCBI taxonomy): Eukaryota > Viridiplantae > Streptophyta > Magnoliopsida > Poales > Poaceae > Triticum > Triticum urartu. The sequence goes on from NC_053023.1 coordinate 351,608,618, forward strand.
TACATTTCGAAAACTTTTCCTATAAACTAGACGAAATTCATTACATATTTCGCACAAACCGTACTAAAACCTACTGTAAACCTAATCTAAACGATCGTCGACGCCCGACCACCATGTTCGGCCATGAACCTGAGAAAGGCGGCCATTGCCATTGCCTCCTCCTCATCCGCCTCGATAACCTCCTCCTCTGGAGCACAAGGTTCTGAAGATTTCCGCCTCCACATCGCTGTCAAGCGGCTAATCGGCCGCCGATGTTTATCCCACCAAGCTTGGCATCGACTGAGTGGAGGAGCGGTGGCCTTCCTAGGACCAGAGCAGCGGCGACCTACCGTGTACTACTCTTCCTCGCTGCCAGCTGCGCCCGCGCATGCGTGCCGGCTTCATGGTGGCGGAGGGCGGCCGGGGGGAGCCGGTGATCTCCTTCGTATGCTCCTATGACAGTACGTCCAAGAGAGCTTTGGAGCGCGCCCGGAGCGGAGCCGCTGATGTCCTTCATCTGCTCCTGCAATAGTACGTCCAAGAGATCTTTTGAGCGCCAGGAGGCCATGGTTGGAGTGGTGCCGACAGAAGGAAGGGACTGGAGGAGAATGAGTGTGGGTCTTTGGCTATGGCTGGGAGTTGGGGCTCAAGTTAATATAATGGGTGAATGGCAATGAGCCGCGGCAGACAGATGGAAGGCTGGCGCCGGAGTAGGTTCGTCGGCAGTCGCATGTCATTAATGTGGGCGGCGGACAGAAGGATGGTCGTGGTGTCATTAACGCGGAACAGTCGCTTGCACCGGGATGCCGCGCGGGTGGCACTCTCTCGGCCTTCGCGCTGCTGCAATGCCAGCGCCAGTGAGAGGTCGCATCAAGCATGAATGCAAACGCTGCTTCAGTGACTTAACCGTAGGTGCGTTGGGTCACTGACATGTGGGCCCAATGGGCATCTGGCCCGCATGTCAGTGACACACCAACTGCAACTGTAGTTAAGTCTGGTGAATGCGGCATTGACGTTCTGGAGAGACGGTGACCGTTTCAGGTGGGAAGCGCGCGCTAGCGATGGAAGGGGTTTCGGTAGGCCAGGGCGGTCAGATGTTGGCGTGGTGGTAAAATGTGAACTCATGGATGACAAGCCTTTGAAGCGTATGCGGCACGTATTGACAACCAGGCGTCCATGCAACCGCTCTTGTCGCTAGCTCGCCTTCGCCGACCACCATTAGACACCACACAACCATGCATAACTTACGAATGATGGACGAATCGATCAGACACACACTCATGTGCAGTGGCACTATGATCGGTCGCTCATGATAATACATACTCTGTACCATAGTACCTCTCTAGCTAGGCTGTTTTATAGATTGTCGTTGTGATGGACGATATACATGAGCAAGCCGCTGAGTCATGAGTATGACCGTTGGTGTTGAGCCAGGTGAATAAATGCTCAGTGTTCACGGAGGCCTCTAGAAAATGTCTAAACAGTAATGTAAGGCACCGTCAGGGCGTGCAGGTGATGGGCTCGCCGTTTGCATTGCGCCATGAGCAGGACTTTGATTGAGAGGGCAACGTGTATGCATTAGCATGGTTTGACAGCATGAGCGTGAGTGTCTACACGAGTACATGCTACTTGCCTCTATAGACGGTGTGCGCTAATGTGTGCATCGCGTATAATATAAAAAAACTCGTCTGTGCATTTAACGCAAAGTATTTAATTTTCATTTGGCTGACGAGTGTGTGTTGCAGTGACGAGTCCATGGTTTGATTCCTCACATACGCATAATTTTGGTTTTTATTTCTTTCTCCACTAACAGGTAGGCCTGCATAGATAGATAGATAACGAACACGAGCTGATGAGGCGCATGCAGACTGTTTGACTGGTCAACCAGACAAATACGGAGCTATACGCTGAGCCAGTGACCGTATAATCACCATATCTCATATACAATGATCAAAGTGAGCTATCAAGACAAGTTCGATGACCGCCAATGCATTTTACTCGGTAATAAATGACCAGGATTGAAGGGGAATCCAAATTTCCTTTGTCTTCTGTCCTTGAGCTCTTGACAAACCAATGCACTATACGGTTGTCCGGCCACTCCACCCCAGAGCTGTCACCAAGCGTCGTTCATGCCACTGTGCCGCACACTAACCGGTAAGGAAGCGATGGCATCCCGCCGTGCCGAGTTCCTCATCGCCCACGACCGCACACAGAATGGTAGGGAAGCGATGGCATCCCACTGTGCCGAGTTCATCGTCTCTAGCGACCTCACACCTATGTGGGTGGAATTTGAAGCTGCCAAGGCCGAATGGGCGGTAGAGCAAGAGGCGGCTAAAGCCGCACAGACGGAGCGGAAAATTCAGAAAGCACTCAAGAAAAGAGAGGCCCGCTGCCGCAAGAAAGAAGAGGACGCACGCGCTGCTGCGGAGAGGTCGGCGGAGATCCAAGCACGGTGGGGTGTTGCTGACAAAGTCGGGAAGGAGAACGACGACGTCTGGCCAACATGTGAGAAGTAGTAGTACTGGTAGTTAGTGTGTGTCTGTGTCACTCGTATGTTCTTTAATTAATTACGAGCATGTACCAGTACTAGTTACTATTGTAGTTTTTATAGCAAATTACCAGTACATTAGCCTAGACTCAATGGAAAAATTCTTATCCTATGCATCAAATGGCATCTCTTTCTCTATAGGAATTGAGATGCATGTCATCTCACTTCCTATGATTTTCATATTCCTATAAAATTCCTATCCTATGAACCAAAGGAGGCCTCTACTGGAGTAACTACTGTAGCTAGAAGTACTGCTAGTACAGTGGTTTTCTTCAAGAAGCAGAATTCAACGAAGTCATGATGGTTCCTTCGTCCGAGCAACTTCACAGTGGGAAAGGTTAGGCTTGGGATTTGATGGCTCATTAGTAATTACTAAGGCGCAACGACCGGGGTGACTCTCCCTTGGAGTTCTGTGGGCATGGCAAGTGTACCAGGATGGTCGACGCCCCACATGTTGGCGAACGGAAGTATTCTTTCCGATATCGAGGATCAAGGAAACCGCGTGGTATAGTGTCACTGCTGATTTATATTTATTTTTTATTTCCGATGAATGCTGCGTTTTAACTCTTACGACGAAGGATTGCCAAACACGGCACGTACTGGATGTCCCACATGTCAGCGAAAGGAGTGGGACATGAACAACGTGGTAGAGTGTCTCCACTTCTGGGTCGGAGACCACACGTAGTAGTACTAGTGATATGAACGATACAAATTGCGACCCAGAGAGAAAGACATGTCAAGTTGGAAGGTCTCGGGGCATACACATAAACAGATATAAAACCTAATATGTGCCTCCAATTAATGTAGTAGTAGTAGAGTACTTAGGCACATACTCCATAACATCACAGGGCATTGCACGTACAACATTTAGTAGTAGTAAGAGACAAATGCCTATATGCCACGCATGTTCATACTATTTGTGCCTTTCTACCTCACTTATTGCGCTACATTACTCGGGTTCGTACATCCACTCATGGGTACACGTCCGTCTCGTAGTTCCAGTCCGACGTGTTCTTCATAGATGGAATGATCCATAACTGTGGGCAAAAGGAGTCCATATCATCGCAGTTAGTGTGGCTCCCCATGATGGAGACTCATCCAAACTATGGCCAGCCTCGACGCGGAGCAATCACGTGCACCGGGAAGCGGCGCTCTCTTGGCCGTCGTGCTGCTTCAAACCCGGCGCCAGTGAGAGGTCGCCTCCGCTCTGGTCGGGCATTAATGTGACTTTGACCTTTCGGGGTGACACTGACCGTTTCACGCTAGAAGCGAGCACCGGCAAGGGAGGGGGTTGGGTCGGCCAGGGCGGTCAGACGTGGGCGTGGTGGTGGTGTTGGTTTTGAACCATTTCAGGTATAGTACTGGTAGTTTGCAAAACTACTCAATTATTGCACTCAGTTTCCTAAGAAAATGTGGTAGAAAACGTTACTCCACAGCCCGCTTCCCTTCTCCTTCCTCTTCCACCGCCCGCGCACGTCCACGGGAAGCGACCGGTCAACCCTTATATAAGAGTGCTAGCACAAAAAGATGCATGCATGACCACTAAAATTTCCAGATTAAAGCGCCGCTCCGGCAGGAGTATGGCATATGTCGTTACCTTCGGCCAGGCCATGGCTACCGGGCTACGGTGACCAGAGAAGAGACGACGGGAGGGGAATGAATGTAGCTACTATTTGGGTTCGCCGTCCGGCTTAAATAAGTGTGCACCATCATGTGTACCTGCGGGTGCACAAATTGTAACATACGTGTCTGCTTAAGCGGGCGTCACGTAACTGGTGTGTGTGAGAGATTCTGAGAGACAGAGTGCGTGTGTGTGACTCTACTCTTCGGACATGTACTCAACCTTTTTCATTAGGATATAAGTATAATGGTATTACACTTCAGCTAGTGATTTACGTGGCCATGTTAACGTGGTTGTGTAAAAAAATGTCACTTCCTGCTCACGATTTGTGTTATATAATTACTAGCAAGATGCTCGTGCATTGCACGAAACATCAATATGTATTTTTACAAAACGCCTATTGTGATTGACCCATGCAGGAGTAATCTCATGTGTAAAAACTAATGATATCTCGAGAATTTTATCGGAAAACTGGTATCTCGACAATTTCATCGAAAAAATGAAAGATGAGATATAAGGTGAGGAGGAGTGGAGCGTGGTGGTGACTGGTGGTCGGACTGGGCGGAGGCATGGGGATGGACGTTGCCGACAGGCGGCAGCGGCCACAATGCTAGATTGTTCCAGAGAGTTCCTTTTTTAATTGCTCAGCAATGATATTGTGGGAGATAAGGATGAACGAGGCAAGGCCTTGTCTGTAAGAGCATAATTGGTTTGGTGCCAAAAATAGGCATGCCAATGTTTGGCATTCTGCCAAATATTCGCTACTACTTGGTTGGTTACCGAGTTTTCTTGCCTATCTCACATAAAGTTGCCTATATTCGACAAGTCTTGGTGTTGCCAATATTTGGCAATTCCAACATTTGGCTAGCCAAATATTGGCAGCAAACCAATCATGCTCTAAATGTGGAGAGAGGTGCGGGTATATTTTGTAAAATTGTCACACTTTGTGTTCTATCCGTCAAATATAGATCAGACGGTCTATATTACAAGATGGCAGGCAGACCATCATCACCAACTCGTTTTTTATAAGAGTAGATATGATAAGTTTGCTAACTACTAAAGTAAAGTGGAATTTGTCCATGTTATACAAGTGAATTAAGGTGAATGCTTATCATACGGTTAAGGTTGGACGAAGGGTGGTAGGAACAAATGCTCCGCCTAGAGCATGTGTGTGTGAGATGGAGTCTTAGTGTGTGGGGGGGGGGGGGGGGGGGTGCGTGTGTGTGTGTGTGACGCGGGGTCCTCGGTGGTGGGTGTAATTTAAGTGTGTGTGGATTCATAATAGAGAGGTGATGTGTATGGCAGAGGCCACTAACGAGGGGGTGCGAGAGAGAAAAGGCCAGTAGAGAGGGAAGAGAAGGCGTGTGCGCGTGAGAGGAGTCGACATCGAGAGAACGTGTTTGTTCGAGAGACACCGATGAAGACTACTATATATTGATGGTGCATGTAGGTGGGAATTAAATGAAGGGATGGTCTTATTGGTTTTAGGGATATAGGGGAAGAGTGAGAGAGGGGGGTAGCTAGAAGGAGATTGTTAAGTGTGAGTGTGAGTTTTACCCATCCAGGCGGAAGTTATGTGCACACAAGAAGACAACGATTCGATGTGGCGTTAGGGTTGAGGGTAATTAACTACGTATGGAGACGTAGGAGACCTTAAACGTGCATGTGCGATAGGTATACATGTATACATGGGATGTGTGTGTGTGTGTGCGCGCGAGCATGATCGAGCTAAAAGAAAGAAGGCATGAGTCATAAGATCAACGACATGGGAGAGACAGATCGTTATGACAATATGCATGCATGTGAGAGTGCAGGGAAGAAGGATCGATAATTGAGCATGTGTTTTTGTCTTTAAGAGATAGTGGCGTGGGCTGGAGCATGCATCTATGGCAAGCAGAGGGAGCGAGACACAATGATTGTGCAAAAGAGATCAACCTATAAATGCATGTATGGAGAGACATATATAGTGTGGGTGATAGGAAGCAAGAGTGCATGCGAGAAAGAAATGTTGACGGAGAAATTACAGATAGATACAGAGATAGAGATGCTAGCTAGAGGGACATCGGCTAGTTTGAGTGTTGGAGATGACTGCCGGGTGGTTCAGAGGGTGAAGTTATGTGTGTCTGTGTGAGAGAAAGATAAAAGGAGGGCACTTGACTGCATGTAGAGAGAAATATATATAGTGTGCGTGATAGTAAGCAAGAGTGAGGACGAGAAAGAAGGTTGGTGGAGAAACAGATAAATAGAAAGATAAAGATGCTAGCTAGTGTGTGTTAGAGATAGGAGTCTTGTGGACCAGAAGGCTGAGTTATGTGTGTGGGTGTGAGAGAGATAGAGAGAGGATGCATGTGAGTCACATACAAACAAATATTAGAGACAAATGAGATCCCGAGAGACGGAGTTTTGTGTTTGCGACAGAGAAAGATATTTCACAACGAGAGTGATAGCTAGAGAGACATATGAGAGAACGCAAGATATCTCTAGGGAGAGACAGTGTGTGTGAGCGGCATACAAGAGAATGGTGGAGAGATATGAGACCCTGGGAGACAGAGTTTGTGTTTGTGTGTGAGAAAGAGATATTTAAGAGGAAGAGTCGTAGCTTCTCATACCTAAGGAGCGAAAGACATCTCTGTGTTAGAGGGGATGTGCGAGTGGCACACAGGGGAATAGTAGAGAGAAATGAGAGCCCGGGAGACGAAGTTTGTGTTTGTGTGAGAGAAAGAGATTTCACATGAAGAATCATAGTTCAAGACACATAGCAGGGAGCGAGATATATTTAGAGAGAGATAGAGTGATGAAGGTCGAGGGAGAGAGTACCGTCAGTGTGTTGCGAAGATAAAAGATCATTGTCGACATACAGGTAGCACAAGAGATACCCGAGAGACGATGAATGCGTATAGGTCTAGAGAGATACTACTATATAAGCATGAGTGATAGCTATATGAGACGAATATCTGGATTAAAGGGGATTCAAATATTTAAAACTGGATATCACGACATCGATAATATCATAACGCAAATTGGTGTATCAAACATGCATATTCATTTGAATTTGGGGACACGTGTAATGTTATATAGTTCATTGATATTAGTGATCCATAGATTCTTTAATTAGAGACAATGCATGATTTATATGTAATTAATGTCTAAACGGGGTTACACTATATGTTGCGTGTGTGAAACACATTATACATGTTTGAGAAGTAAAAAAACCGCATGAAACACACATTAATTGCAGACAGTTAGCGAGGAATGCATACATTGGATTTCAACATAAAGTGGTTTCAAATATTTGGAAATCCAAATTAAGATGGATACAGCCTTATGAATCTGAGATCATGCCATTTGTAAACCATATTTATGTATAAAGGGTGTTGTGCTTTTGAAAGTATATATAAAAAATGATGTATATAGAATTTTATTCCAATCGAAAAGGGTTCCTGCCCGAACAAAAATAGAATACAAACTGGATTCGAATTGAGTTGGCACAGTAAATGTGCAATCTTGCTCTGCAGAATTTTGAATGAAGCGGGGAAAGTCACAGTAACCGCCCGAAACCAAAATCTGCGAGATGGAAATTACTGCCTATCCCTAACACGCAAAGCCTATTGGATCGATTTCTATAGGTTTCAATAGGGGTAGGTTTGTAATTTCACTCAAACGTGACATAACTGCCTCTCACCCGGATTCATATACGATGGGCGCCAACACACAGTGTCTCCTCAGCTGAAATCGACTCCCTCTCCGATTCATGCACGGTGGGCGCCAAAAACAAACTCTCGTCGGCAAATATTCGGTGTATGCAAGATTACCGTCCTATCCCCAACCGACAAATATTGCTATGATGTAGGAAATTTTAAACGGGGGCTAAGTTTGTAAATTTCCTCGCATTTGAGACAAGCACGCCCTGAAGACATGGTTCCCCATTCCTCTCTCCCTCCATTTCCCCATTCGTACTCCATGGCCGCAAAAACACCCTCTCCACCCCAGCCTCCTCCATCCGCCACCCCATCCACCGCCGTCCTCCCCCACCATGTCGGAGCTGATACCGCGACACCGTCGTCCATTACAACAGATCGACCTCTCTCATCCACGGCTTCGGACCGGGATCCTTGCATCCCATCCTCTCACTTCATCCCCGCCGTCGTCCACCTTGTCGGCGCCGCTCCTACGACCGTCTCGCCCACCATGCCCCACCGCCATCGTCTACCCTCCTAGATCTGCTTCCACGCCGCCAACAGCCATCGCTACCACAACACCATCAAATCCTCAGCAGATGCATACACGGCGCCATACCAGAGGCGGTACTCTTTCGTATCTGCTCATCTTATTTATCGCAAGAAGAAAATAGATCGCCGCTGCTTTACTCAGATTTCTTGTCCATCACTTACTTGTTAGTTGAAAGCAAACATTGGTTGTGAAGTTTCCTTTGTCCGGTTTGCACCTTCAGATCCGCCATGGTACGCTCAACACTATACTCGCAATGCTTATGGTTTTCCCATTTTATATTCCACACTAGATAAATGACAGTAGACTAAATTTCAAAATTGGGTCAGTTGATTTTTGAGAGCTTGCCGAAGTTCGCCGGTGCGAAGGAAGGGGCTCGGGTAGGGGCGGTGGTGGGGCCTCCTCGAATGAAGAAAACTCTACGCGGGTGGGGGTGGAGTGGTGAAGGAACACAGGTGGTGGGGCAGTTCAGGGGAGGGCGGGGGGGGGGGGGGGGGGGGGGGGGGGGGGGGGGGGGGGGGGGGGGGGGCGGGGGCCGGTGGATAGGTCGGCGGCCCGTGTGGTGTTCTGTATGGAAGAATCGGAGATGAGGAAGAAGAAGGGTTAGGAGACATAGGATCTTCATCCAACCGCCTGAAATGGTCGACTGACCCAAATGAAAAAAGTCACGCGACTTGCATGCAGACATGCAGAATATGCTTCCTCTTCTATTCTTTAACATGTTCCTCTTCTGTTCTTCTTTAGTAAGAATGGTATGTTCCTTGTCAGGAAGGGGAGCAGGGACATCTGTAGTCAGCACCTCTATTGGGTCGGTTCTGGTGAGGACACCAATACCATTGTTACACCCACAGCCCTTGCTATACATACTAGACCAATTACTAGAGCTCGCGCATGCCAATTAAATTATCAGGTACTTTCGTTTCTTGGTAATGATTCTAGTGTTCATGAGAACTAGATGATTCCCCGCGCGTTGCGGCGGGAACCTTTGCTTAAAAGTTACCCTGGTTAGCAATTATTTCAAGAAAGTACTTATATAGAGCTAAATTTTAAGTATCTAACTAATCAAATAAACCAGGCAGGGATAGATGTTGTATTCATCAAGACGATATGCAATGTTGGGTGCCAAGTAAAAATGCATGGGTGGATAGCAGAAAAAATGTACATTCTTTCCAAGTAAAGAAGCTTTGATCATTCATGTTCAATTTTGTACTTGGATAATGAAATAGACGACACTCATTCATCCTTGAGAGAACGTGATCTTAGTTCACCAATTTATACTTCAAGAGCACACACCATAGGAAGAAAGAACAATATCAATGAGAGTCATGCAATGCATGCATGTAGATTTAAAAGTCAATCAATCTGGAATTGAACTGTTCCATCATTGTTTGTTTTCTTAACCAGAATCCACTGTTGCTTCTGATGGGTAGGTAGGTCTCAGTTGACACCGAAAATCCTGTCACATGGCGCTCATCATTATGTCCTAAACACTGGACCAATGCTACCAAGGCATAAGGAATGCTCCGGAACTTTATTGTGTAGAAGAATAGCAAACATATAGTCTACATCAAACAAAAAGATTAGATGTCGGAGTATGTAAAGTTCTTTTATAATGTAACCCCATTTAACACCTCATAACGAAACTACATGAGTAAAATCTTGAGAAAAAATGAGCATTTGCCGGTCATTAAATATCGAGCCAAACAAAGCTACAACTAAAAAGACACAACGGGAAGAGATATAAAACAAAGAGGGGTCACTACTTTAACTCAAAAAAAGAGGGGTCACTACTGTGATGTTAGTTATTGATTCCACGTTTTGCTGATTTGTCGGATGAAAGTAGAGGAACACACATAGATTACATCGACAATATTATGTAACTTGAGAAATATAAACTTGTAGTGTCCTCAAGCTGATAAGGAATCGTATTCGGTGTATGACCGATATAAGTTGAAATAGGAGCTTGAAATTAGGTAATTAAAATAAGAATCTTGTTGACTTATACATGGGATCTTTGACCAGGATAGATTAAAGATTTCTCAAATCCAAAAAATATGCCAAGAAAAATAGACTGCATGATACAACTCACAATTTGTACTGAACAATCTATGCAGTTCATGCAATATTAAGAGGATAAGAAAACAAATTTACCTCGTTCTATTTCATTTCTTGGACTTTTCTTTTCATCAGTAGATTATATTTGGATGAGAAAGGAGAGCAATGTGTCTCTTGATCTTCACTGCCACATTCTAATGCCTGAAACATGACACAATTAAGACTAATAAAAATACTTTCTTTTCTCCCCAAAGGGTTTTTGCTAAAACATCATATCATTAATTATATCAGGCGAAAGCTGCAAGAAGTAGCTGGGAGAGAATAGTGAATTGTGAACCTGAACTGGAAAAAATATCAGCAAACCCATCCCTAAATCGGGTAAACATCTTTAAGATTGCTAGTGGAGCCGCCTGGATGCAATTTTCAAGAAGGAATGCGACGCCTGCGTCCGTCTGGTGCATAAAGATGCATAAAGAATGAGGATTGTAGCTAAGATATGGGAATATAACATGAGATAAATAGGTTCAACACAAACTGTGTCTTGACTATATAAATTGACTTGTTATCGATGGTGATCGCGCACTGGATAGAGCCTATTATCCCGCGAACAGATGCAATAGTCATGATGTCTGCACATCTACAGGATCGAACGGAGAATGAAATGAATCAATCATGATGCATAAGAAGAAAACAAACCAGGTAAGCAAGAAAATTTTGTGCATACCATAGCCAAGAATTGTCAGGTTAAAGCAAATAGCCAAAAAAATCACTTACCACCCGTATGATACATCATCTTATATATCCGATCACACTTGACATTGACATGGAAGCGAGACTGCAAAATAGATCAATCAAATGTATATAAGATCTTGAGGAAGCTGTGGATCAGAGGTCTTGTGGCGTTTGTGACGATGTGCCCTCTGGTTTGGGACATTGAAGAGGACGGATTGAGTGCCTTTTCTATTTCCTCGTCTGCGAATGGTGTTGAAGAGCGTCTTATAGGGTGTGGCCACGGAGTTAACAGCGAGAACATGGACTGAGCAAGGTGGGACACGAATGCGATGCATGTAATGAGGGGTTATGAATGCTGTCGTTTCTAGACTATGGTTGCAATCCAGATCGGGAGAGCATCCATCGCAGCAACGGAAGAGGCGGCGGCGATAAGAATCCCAGCAGGGTAGATGAACCGTGAGCAACCTAAATACGAGAAGAGTCATGGGCTTTGAACGTCTAAATAAGTAAGCTAACACCAACAGCCTAGATGGAAAATTTGGCTGGGTCAATCGTCCAATAGGCCACGTAGATGTGTATATTGGTTGGGTCAGCCTAGGTGGAAATATTGTAGGCTTTGCATAGCCTAGGCGGACATGCTAGCGGCACGAAAATGAAGACCTGCAACTGAACTGCTGATGTGGCACATGTGGTGACGTGGGTAGGCTGCATGTTGAGATAAATCCTATAGTGGGGATGAGTCTCTTAAGTATATAGGATATGATGCTGCCTAAATTGGATACATTTGTTTTGCTTACAAATCAAGGGCCTGGCATGGATAAGAGGAACGAACACCGGAGCAAGACAAAGCATGGAGATGATGGCATGCGCAAGGGAATCAAGAACGGAGTTACAAGTGATGATTTCAGGACTTTGAAGCCACCATAAGGAGTGCATGAAGCCTTGGACAAAATATACAAGATGCCACTTCATAAATTTCGTCCAGAGGCTATTCTAGGTGCTGCGTCACCTTATTATTGGGCCAGGCCCATGTATTTTCGAAATACTTAAGTATAGGCTGTTTTTAGAGTCCGTATGTGTGGGGAAACAAGAGCTAGGGTTGGTTTCGGACCCCTCCTCCAAGGGCCACGAAATTACCCCCTCTTCCTCCATATATATAGCCCTTAGGGCGTCGTTTAGAATTTGGGTTTTGTTTAGATTAAAGTTTGCCATAGCTGCAACTTTGCGTACTTCATTTGTGTTCAATGACCAGACAAAGGCGTCACAGAACCCCACCTTTGATCAATAAAGCTTTCCTCTTATATTCGCAATATCCAGATTGCAATCTTAGTTTCTTGCTTGTTCTTCATTTGCCTGCAAGAAAAAGACCTTCGTGGTTAGGTTGATCGTGCTCTGGCATGGTCAATAACCTCTCGGAGTTGGTTTAGCGATTGCTAAGGCGCGGCGTCTTCGCACGTTCGTAGTCGGATCGTCAAAGTCGAGTTCCTCCAAAACAATAGCCACAATCTCATCGAAAGATGGGACACCTTTGCCTCTATCAAGTGGTATCAGATTTCCAGGTTGCTCGGTGAGATTTTACAGCTTTTCATAGTTTAGATCGAGTCTGTTATTCATACCTATAGTCCACAAAAAATCCAAAAAAATTAGGGTTAGTTCATCCTATCCGAACCAATCTGAGCATTTGCATAATCTTTTCTGTATTTGCTTTGTTGAATTTATGGGTGCATCGTCGTGTCAAGTTGTTGGTCTTAGCGTCTAGGTCTTTAGAGTTTCGAGTTCTGTTCATAGGTTGTCACGTCGTCGTTGCCATATATCACCACCGCATCATCATCATCGCTGCTGCCACATACCACCACCGCACCAACTTCATCGCCACTGCCATATACCACCACCACATATTCACCGACAATCCGAGTCCATATACGCCACCAAATATCAGTCACCGTCACGCCAGTCTGAGTCCACCTGCAACATATATCCGCCACCAGTCTGAGTTCCACCAGATTCATCTCCGCCACCAGTCCGAGATTCCACCAGATTCATCTCCGCCACCAGTCCTAGTCCGAGTCCAGTAGTTGTTGCTTTGTTTTTGATTTCCAGATCACGCGATACTCCGAGTCATGACAGAGTAGGACTCCCCAACTTCCGAGCCATCTGCAGAAGAAAAATAGTTCCAGTTTCAAAAAAACTAAGTCTGGAAAATTCTGGCTAGGTAGTTTTTAGGACATTTGTAGACTTTTTCGAAAAAAATTGTTACAGAGCAAAAAAATGAAAAAAAAAGTGCAAAAAAAGTGAAAAAAAGAAAAAAAAATCAGAGTGTGCTCCTCCCTTGTTTACGTGTGTCGGTGTCAAAACCGGCGGATCTCGGGTAGGGGGTCCCGAACTGTGCGTCTAGGCCGGATGGTAACAGGAGGCAGGGGACACAAAGTTTTACCCAGGTTCGGGCCCTCTCGATGGAGGTAAAACCCTACGTCCTGCTTGATTAATATTGATGATATGGGTAATACAAGAGTAGATCTACCATGAGATCAAAGAGGCTAAACCCTAGAAGCTAGCCTATGGTATGATTGTTGTTCTGTATGTTGTCCTACGGACTAAAACCCTCTGGCTTATATAGCCACCGGAGAGGGTTAGGGTTACACAAAGTCGGTTACAATGGTAGGAGATCTACATATCCGTATCGCCAAGCTTGCCTTCCACGCCAAGGAAAGTCCCTTCCGGACACGGGACGAAGTTTTCAATCTTGTATCTTCATAGTCCAGGAGTCCGGCCGAAGGTATAGTCCGGCTATCCGGACACCGCCTAATCCAGGACTCCCTCAGTAGCCCCTGAACCAGGCTTCAATGACGATGAGGCCGGCGTGCAGATTGTCTTCGGCATTGCAAGGCGGGTTCTCCTCCAAATTCCGTGTACCTATTGAATAAAGTCCGGTTTCTTGTAAATGTTGCGCTCCTTGGCTTCTACGCCCAATAATGGCCGTCTCCCACGTGTCAAACGAATATGAAAAGTCTGAGTGTTTTTTCATTCACACCCCTAGCCACGTAAATGAGCTGCCCATTTAAGGGGATGAGGATTTAGATCCAAACCACATCTTCCCCCCTTCGCGAGTGTTCATCAGAGTGCATCCGACAAAGGTCCATTCCACCATGGCCAGCCATCGCAACTCCTCCTTTCACCCTTCCAGCCCTTAGCCTGGATATTGGGAGACATGCTCCGTCCCGCATAGCGAGTTAGTGATGCTCCAGACCAAGGGATTTCTCCCCCCGGCCTATATGATCCCGGTTCGAGCCGGTCTTGCCATCTATAACGGCGGAAAGCAAGTGGAGAGTGCCCCTAATCCCTCCAAAGGAGAGCGGGTATGCCTTGTCCCTTATTTAATAAGAGGGCTCGGATTTCCAATCCATCCATTTCTCTGGGGGCTGCTGGAGTTCTACGGCCTCCAGCTACACAATCTCACGCCTGCCTCCGTATTGCATATCGCGGGCTTCGTAGCCCTCTGCGAGCTGTTTTTGGGTGTTGAGGCTCATTTCGGGCTATGGAAAAGGTTATTCTGCCTCGTGCCCCGCTCTAAGAAGGGGTCAATGTATCAAGTGGGCGGAGCCGAAGTGTGGCCCATCGCCGGGACCGGATATCTATCCGGAACCCCAAAGAAGGCGTCCGAAGACTGGCCTTCGGAATGGTTTTATATAGTGGACGTCCCGCTGCTGGATCCTGTTCGGATCGGCCTCCCTGAGTTCAAAAGTGCTCCCTAAAAGAAGCGCCTAAGATGGCGTCCATGGAGCCCTCAGAGGGAAAGTGACAGGGACATCATTTACCTGATGGGCCGAATAAGATTGTTAGCCCATTCCGGACTGACCATGATCGGGGTTATGGCCAAATGCATTATGCGGGGGGTGCAGCCGCTTCAGTATAGAAGCCACCCTATGTGGGACTTCAATGGGGAGGACGATGCCACCCGCTACGGCCGTAAGGGCAGGATTCGGCTGCCGCTCTACTAAAGATCTTGTCCACTTTGTATAAGGGAGAAGAGGAGGAATTTCTCCGCGTCAACCCACAGGGTGGATTCTCTATGCACAATCCCCCAAGCTGGGTAAGCGGCCGCATTTACTTGCCCATCCGTTTTGTATTCCCATTGTTAAATATTCAGTCTAACGACTTCAACGCAGGAACTGCGCCGGGCTGTCATGGAAATAAACAGCCCTCCTCCACAACCCGAGGACCCAGGAAGGTCCCTCGACCCGGCCTCTCAAGAGGATCCGGACATATCTGTGGAGCTGATTGATGGAGTGTTCCATCAATTGAGAAAGGACAACGCATTGGTGGCCATTACGGCCGATTACCCAGGGCTAATCCCGGCCTCCCAGGTAACTGAGATCGAAGTCCTGGTACCCCGAATAGGTGTCTGCCTTCTCGTGTTTGCAGTTTTCTGATTACAACCGAGCTTCGCAGGGGAGGTTTTTGAGACGGGAGGCCGAACCTGCGGCGGCAAGCCAACGAGGGGCCGCAGGGCCCCATGGGCAGAAAAGAGGTGCGGTCCGGACCGAGGCATCAGCGCAAAGGTATGGCGCGCCCCCTTATCCCAGGTGTTACACCTGGGAGGCATATTAACACTCGCACTCTCTTCAGGACAAAGAGACCTCTCCGGACTATACCCGGAGAGGCTACCAACCGCGCCTCCACCAGCCAGGCTCCAAAGCCTAGTCCGGAGGCGGAGGCGAACAAAAGGCGCGCACCGGACGCTCCTCCGATGGAGGATGTGGACAGGTTGTCTGCCACCAACTCTGAGGTGGAGAGTGCCATGAACCACAGGCGTCGCCGGACAATTCTTCACGACGCTTGTTTCTCCCAAGAGGCATTAAATGCCTTTAATTCGGGAGATGCATACCTCCGTGCCGCTCAAAATGGTCTATCCAGAGCCACGGAGCAATATGTAAAAGACATACGGGTAAGAAAATTTTGGTAATTATATATATATATACCAGTAGCCCCCGAGACTTGAAACAGTTAGAATAACTGATTTAAGGATCATTTGTTATGCAAGTTCTTACAGAAAAGAATTCCCTACTATCCAAGGAGCTGGAAGAGTGCAAAGCCCAACTTGAGGCCGCACTAGCCGCGGCAGGGGAGCCCAAGGAGACCCCTCTGGTAATATAGACTTCGAAAGATAAGTATTTTGCGAAGCACGGCATGGGTGCGAATCTGATAAATGAAATTGCAGACGGCGCCGGATTGAATCCGGAAAGGCAACACCTCCTACGCCAGCTAAAGGCTGGTGAGAAGGTGCTGACAAAGGTGAGGCGGGAGAAGAACGATCTCCAAGATGCCAACACCAAGCTGGGTGTCGAGCTGAAAGATGTTCGTGCCCAGCTGTCAGACTCTGTTAAGGAGAATCAGCGGCTTCGGCGTGACATATTTAGTAAGTGCTTGAACGAACCTTTGAAAGAAAGTTCGGCGGGGAAGTCGACTAACATAGCAATGTCTGTAGGTGTGCTAACAGGTCGTCCTACAGAGGAGATGCCCGCTTCTACGGGTGACCTTCTTCCCGAGCTCTCGCAACTGCTCGATCGAGTTCGGCAGGCGATGCAAGGCGTCGCCCAGGCCCTGTGGCCATCCATCTCCATGCCCGAAGGTCTTGGAGAGCTTGCGGAGAAGCTAAGGGGAGCACAGCAGCGCTTCTGATTGTGGAAGATACCGTCATGCCGTCAAGGCGCTAGGGAGGCCTGGGCCATGGTGAAGACGCGGTACACAAAGGCTGATCCCAACCACATGGCCGAGGTCTGTCCTGTGGGGCCCGATGGGAAGCAGATCCCTGTAAGCTTAGTGTACAGCCAGGTAGAATTGGCCACAAAGTATTCCCAGCAGGACTGTAAATTAGACAGCCTGTTAGATGGTATTGAAGAGGAATACAATCAGTCAAAATGACTATGTAATGTAATTGACATTTATAATGCCTTCTAGCCGGATTGTAGATCGTTTGTCATGGCCGACC
Source organism: Triticum urartu (assembly GCF_003073215.2). Classification (NCBI taxonomy): domain Eukaryota; kingdom Viridiplantae; phylum Streptophyta; class Magnoliopsida; order Poales; family Poaceae; genus Triticum; species Triticum urartu. The sequence continues at coordinate 351,625,769 of NC_053023.1, forward strand.
TTTTCGCTTAAGCCTCGGGACCTGACAGTCCGGAGTGTGTCCGAATTCCCATGCAGTTATATAAGAACCGGTGAATGCATGGAGACTAGGCGTAAGGGTCATTACTGCGTGAACAGACAAGTGCCCGACTAGTTATGTTATATTACATGGTTAGTAAGAAACATCTTCCAGGGAGAATAGTTCCGTTAGGGGTTCCTTTCCCTGGGAGGCATGCCCTAAAGTGCATGCCCATTCAGTGAAAAAGACGTGGGAAAAAAAGCATCTGGGGGCACATAAATAATTAGATAAATGAAAATATCATCTTTTAGGTCACCGACCGAATATTCCCTTAAGAACGCTAGCTTTCGGCTTCACCCAGTCTGAGGTACACATCCGGCTGATCCGGCAGTAACAATCGCAAAGGTGCTCCCTTTACCGCCTAGCCGAACAATCGGGAACGTAGGGGTAAGTATAGGAGCCAGGCAACCCAGCTTGGCCAAAACTTAAGTCATATCGATGCATATAATGGTGAAATAAAAGGTACATGCGGAAGTGTAACACATGTGTTGGGCATGAAGCCCGTATAAATAAGCTTCTGTTAAAAGAAGCCCCCGGGTTTAATGAGTGCGAATAGCACGTCATTTGATGAGCCTATAAAGGCTATAAGAGAAAGGAAAGGGAGAAGGAGAGAAATTTAAGACATACATTATATAAAAAGTGGACAGAGGAAGGAGACGAACACATAGTCTAGTGCTAGGCATAGAATCTTCGGAGACAGGCTGCGTTCCATGGGTTCGGCTCGAGTCGGTTATCCGATGCATCTCGCAGGCGGTACGCTCCACCAGTCAGTCAGGACTTGGTCGATTATGAAGGGACCTTCCCACTTGGGCTTGAGTTTGTCCTTTTTCTTGTCCGGCAGGCGTAGAACTAATTCACCAACGTTGTAATTTTTGGCCCATACTTCTTTGATTTGGTATCTTCGAGCCTGCTGTTGATAGAATGCGGAACGGGCTTTTGCCACGTCACGCTCCTCCTCTAATGCATCCAAACTGTCCTGCCGATCGAGCTCGGCTTCTCTTTCTTCGTACATGCGCACTCGAGGTGAGTTATGAATTATGTCGCAAGGCAAAACTGCCTCTGCGCCGTACACCATAAAGAATGGTGTGTTTCCGGTGGTGCGATTCGGCGTGGTCCGCAGCCCCCAGAGTACGGAGTCGAGCTCCTCTACCAGTGCGTGTTAGATTCCTTGAGGGACCGCACTAATCTGGGTTTGATGCCGCTCATGATAAGACCATTTGCACGTTCGACCTGGCCGTTAGTTTGTGGGTGATAGACGGAAGCATAATCGAGCTTGATGCCCATGTTTTTGCACCAGAGTTTTACCTCGTCGGCAGTAAAGTTCATGCCGTTATCAGTGATGATGCTGTGGGGGACGCCGTAACGGTGTACAACCCCGGATATAAAGTCTATCACCGGTCCGGATTCGGCCGTCTTAACAGGCTTGGCTTCTATCCATTTGGTGAACTTATCCACCATGACCAGTAAGTATTTTTGCTTGTGGGTTCCGCCTTTAAGGGGTCCAACCATGTCAAGCCCCCAGACCGTGAAGGGCCAAGTGATGGGGATAGTTTGGAGGGCAGTGGGTGGCATATGGCTTTGGTTTGCAAAGAGCTGGCAACCGGTGCATTTTTGGACTAAGTCCTCGGCATCTGCCTGGGCCGTCGGCCAATAAAAGCCTATATGGAAGGCCTTGCTTACAAGGGACCGAGCTGCAGCGTGATGACCACCGAGTCCGGCATGAATTTCAGCCAGGAGGTTCTGCCCTTCCTCTTCAGAGATGCACCTTTGAAGGACTCCGGTAGTGCTTTTCTTATAAAGCTCTCCTTCATGGAATTTGTAGGCTTTGGATCACCGGACTATGCAGCGTGCCTCATTTTGGTCCTCGGGGAGTTCCTGCCTAGTAAGGTAGGCGAGGAATGGTTCTGTCCACAGGGCGATGACGGCCATTATTACGTGGGCTGAGGGTGTTATTTCATTGGCAGAGCCTCCGATTGTGTCAGAATGTTCGGTGTCGGGCAGTGTGGTTGGGTCCGGGCTGTTATTGTTCGGCTCCCCTTCCCAAACTACGGATGGCTTGAACAGCCTTTCCAAGAAGATGTTGGGGGGGACTACATCGCGTTTTGCTCCGATGCGTGCCAGGACATCTGCCGCCTGATTATTTTCCCGGGATATATGGTGAAATTCAAGCCCCTCGAATCGAGCTGACATTTTTAGGACAGCGTTGCGGTAAGCTGCCATTTTTGGATCCTTGGCATCGAAGTCTCCATTTATTTGGGATATTGCAAGGTTCAAGTCCCCGCGCACCTCTAGGTGTTGAATGCCCATGGATACTGCCATCCGGAGACCATGTAAAAGGGCCTCATATTCGGCTGCATTGTTGGAGTCTGTATGCATAATCTGGAGTACATATTGAACTGTGTCTCCTGTGGGGGACGTCAACACGATGCCGGCCCCCAGTCCGGCCAACATCTTGGAGCCGTCGAAATGCATGATCCAATTTGAATATGTGCCGTACTCTTTAGGGAGTTCGGCCTCCATCCATTCTACGACGAAGTCGGCCAGAACTTGTGACTTGATGGCTCATCGTGGCTTATAAGTTATGTTGAACGGGAGGAGCTCAATGGCCCATTTTGCAATCCGGCCCATTGCGTCACGGTTGTTTATAATATCGTTAAGTGGTACTTCCGAGGCTACTATTATTGAACACTCTTGAAAGTAGTGTCGTAGCTTCCGGGATGCCATGAGTACCGCGTACGCAATCTTTTGATAATGCGGGTACCGTGATTTGCAGGGAGTGAGGACAGTGGATACATAATAGACCGCTTTTGAAGAGGGAATTTGTGTCCGTCCATTTCTCGTTCGACGACGAGCACTACGCTTACAACCTGATGTGTTGCTGCAATGTACAATAGCATTGGTTCGCCAATGTTTGGCGCGGCCAGGACTGGGTTTGTTGCCAATATGGCTTTTATTTCGTCGAGTCCGGCCATGGCTGCATCCGTCCATTCAAAGTGTTCGGTGCGCCGAAGGAGGCGGTAAAGGGGTAGGGCCTTTTCTCCCAAGAGGGAGATAAAGCGGCTTAAAGCCGCCACGCATCCGGTTAACTTTTGTATTTGTTTGAGGTCCTTTGGGATATCTAGTTGCGACAGAGCTCGGATCTTGGCTGGATTTGCTTCAATTCCTCTACCAGATACAATGAAGCCCAAGAGCTTTCTGGCTGGAACGCCGAAAACGCATTTTTTCGGGTTGAGCTTGATGTCGTATGTTCGGAGGTTATCAAATGTGAGCCTCAAGTCGTCTACTAGAGATTCGAGATGTCTTGTTTTGACGACCACATCATCTACATATGCCTCCACTGTTTTGCCGATATGGTTTGCTAGCCAGTCCGGATGTTTTATATCTCTGATGAATCTGGCCTCCAATAGCTTTGCTAGCTCCTCTCCCATGGCCTGTCTCTTAGGTTCGGAAAAACACCGAAGAGCCTATTTGACAGGTTTGAATCCTGTTTGGATATTTAAGCTGTGCTCGGCCATCCTGCGTGGGATTCCTGGCATGTCTGAAGGGTGCCAGGCGAAAATTTCCCAGTTCTCTCGTAGGAACTCTCGTAGTGCGGCGTCTACATCAGGGTTTAACTGTGCCCCGATGGAAGCTGTTTTATTGGGGTCCGTTGGATGGACTTGGAATTTGACTATTTTGTCCGCCGGTTTAAAGGAGGTGGACTTGGATCTTTTGTCGAGTACCACATCGTCCCTATTCACCGTAGAGCACAACGCAGTCAGTTCCTCAGCCGCTAGGGCTTCGGATAGTGCCTCGAGGGCCAGTGCGGCTGTCTTGTTTTTGGCGCGGAGTGCTATGTCCGGATCACTAGCGAGAGTGATGATCCCGTTAGGCCTGGGCATCTTGAGCTTCATGTACCCATAATGGGGTATTGCTTGGAAGATTGTAAACGCTTCCCGCCCTAGCAGAGCGTGATAACCTCTGCTGAACGGAGCCACGTGGAACGTGACCTCTTCAGACCTGTAATTATCCGGCGTGCCGAACACCACATCTAGTGTGATTTTTCCTGTACAGCGCGCTTCCCGACTGGGGATTATTCCTCTAAAGGTTGTGCTGCTTCACTCAATGCGGTTCCAGTCTATTTCCATTTTTTGAAGGGTTTCCTCATAAATGAGGTTCAATTCGCTGCCGCCATCCATGAGTACCTTGGTAAGACGAAAGCCGTCCACTATTGGACTGAGGACCAATGCGGCTGGTGCTCGGGCTGTTCGGAATTTAGGTTCATCACTAGCGTTAAAGGTAATAGCCGTGTCACTCCATGGGTTTACTTGGTAGACTTCGGCAAGGCTGCGGAGTGTCCTTTTTTGCATATTATTTGATGCGAAAGTCTCGAAGACTATTAATACTGTATTGGTGTCTCTGGGGTGGCTTTCTGTGGCCTCCGGAATTAGGAGATTTTCGCCAATTTTGGCCACCTGCCGGAGTATCCAACATGCTCTAAGGCTGTGAGTTGGTGTGGCATCCTCTGTACTGTGAATTTTACAGGGTCCATTAAGCCATCCTTCCAGTACGGTTCCATGCCCTTTAGAGGGTTTTTGCTTTTTGGTGTTTAACCCGGGTGTCTAGTGATGATGCACCCTTTTATTTCGGACTGGGTTTGTATTCAGGGCCGGATCGTCCCAAAATTTTATTTCGGTTTTCCAGGTGCTTTCCATTGCATAGTACTTTCGTATGATGGACGCCAAGTCAGCGAAGCGTGCAATATCACGGTGACTTATGGCGTTGAGGATTCCCTTCTCCGTGCAATTATTGCAAAAGATTGAAATTGCGTCTTCCTCGCGGCAGTCCTTTATCATGTTCTTAACCAGGAGGAATCTGGCCCAGTAATGATGTACTGTTTCATCGGGCTCTTGCCTGATTTGGGATAGATCGCTTATGTTTGGGTGGGTGGGCGGAATTAAATCTGAAGCCTCACCCCATCTGAGGCTCAGAGGCCGAGGAATTTCCGAACTCGAAAATTTGGATTCCTGGATGTTGTCCAATGAATCCAGCCCGTCGTCTGACTCTAAGTTCAGGTCTTGAGTGATATCCTCCCCTCCGCGGGTATCCGGCTTGGAGGTATCAGGAATCCGGACATAGCTAGTCCTTAAGATAGATGAAGAGTCGCCACACTGTCCCTAACCACGGCAACGTGATGGGTGACTTGGGGAGAGTTAATCTCTCTCAGATCGGGTTTAGGCCAAATCTGGTCGTAATCCGTAGCGACTCCCAGGGCGGCGATGCGATCCAAGAGCTTGTTTATGGAGGAGAGATCCATTGGATCTAACTGCTCGGCGAGTTCCGAGCTGACATGAAGATTGTTTTTGATGGCTCGAGAGGTCATCGTCAGCGCAGAAGCCGAACAGGCGGTCATAAGAAAACCACCTAGCGGAGGGTTTGGCCGACAGCTAAAGCTCCCTTAGCAACGGTGTCGTCTTTAAAGATGGGGCGAGGCATCCTTCCTGATGGTGACGACACATAGGAACTCTCAATGAAAGCACCAATGTCAGTGTCAAAACCGGCGGATCTTGGGTAGTGGGTCCCGAACTGTGTGTCTAGGCCGGATGGTAATAGGAGGCAGGGGACACGAAGTTTTACCCAGGTTTGGGCCCTCTCGATGGAGGTAAAACCCTACGTCCTGCTTGATTAATATTGATGATATGGGTAATACAAGAGTAGATCTACCATGAGATCAGAGAGGCTAAACCCTAGAAGCTAGCCTATGGTATGATTGTTGTTTTGTATGTTGTCCTATGGACTAAAACCCTCCGGCTTATATAGCCACCGGAGAGGGTTAGGGTTACACAAAGTCGGTTACAATGGTAGGAGATCTACATATCCGTATCGCCAAGCTTGCCTTCCACGCCAAGGAAAGTCCCTTCCGGACACGGGACGAAGTCTTCAATCTTGTATCTTCATAGTCCAGGAGTCCGGCCGAAGGTATAGTCCGGCTATCCGGACACCCTCTAATCCAGGACTCCCTCAACGTGCAACGCCGTGATTTTATTAGTGTTCTAGGCTCGCGTCTCTAGTATGGTCTAGCCTAGGACTAGCACAGTACCGTCGTTGAGCGTTTATTCAACTTTGCATACCTGAATTGATTATTGCTGACCCTTTTTGCTACCATATTATAAGCCTTCCCAGCTCCACATACATCTACGTCATGCGTTTGACTCTCCCTGGTAATCGCTCTATCCAAGCTTTGAGAGTTTTCACTACAACGGTTGCTGATCACCACCTGTTGCTTGGTAAGAACTGGTAAGAATTTGAGATTCACTTGACGGATTTGTGACTGTCCACCACTTTCTAGTAGTCTGTAGGATAATATTCTTGTGTGTTTCTATTGCTGCTAGCCATGGCAGGATCACAAGCCGACGAGACTGATTGGGAGAACATGACAAACAAAGAGTTACATGATAAGTTTCAGCAAATGATGAGTGGACAGGTGGAAGATGTGCTAAATAGATTTGAGGAGGCCATGGAGAAGATAGATGGTATTGAGAAGGCATTCGAAACAAGGCTCGATAACAAGTTTAATAAATTGCTCGCGCGTCTTCCACCGCCCGCTGCACCTGTCGCACCTCTACAACAACAACATAATCGCCTTTCAAATCAAGTGGGACGAGCACAGTGCGTTCCCATTGAGCCTGGTCAAACTTCTGGTGCTGTTGTACCTACTGTTGGTGCTTCTGTAGCTCCTGCTGCTACTGCAGAGGTGGAGGACCATTACGAGGATGAGGTTGATCAAAATCAAAACTACGTGCAACCACCAGCACCAACACCAGGTTGTCCTCATGCATATCATTGCAACGGTAGGGCTGCACCACCACCTGAGGTACAAGATCATGACCATCTTCCTAAACTGAAATTGAATATTCCACCATTTGAGGGTAGATATGTTCCTGATATATATCTTACTTGGGAGTTAGAAACTAAACAATGTTTCACATGTTTACAATATCCTGAGGAGAGACGTTTTCCTGCTGCTGTTTGTGATTTCACTAGTTTTGCATGTGTTTGGTGGTCTGAACATTGTAGATTATATCCTATTCCAACTACTTGGGCTGTTTTGAAAACTTTTATGCGTACTCGTTGGGTTCCACCATATTATCAACGTGAATTACTTCAAAAATTGCAGCGTTTAAGACAAGGAAAAAATTATGTAGAAGAATATTATCAGGAATTACAAACTGGCATGATAAGATGTGGTATTGTTGAGGAGAATGAAGTTATGCTTGCACGTTTTATGGGTTGATTGAATAGAGAGATTCAGACCATTCTAGAGTATAAGGAGTATACTAATATCACTCGTTTATTCCATCTTGCTTGTAAAGCTGAAGTGAAGTGCAGGATCGACAGGCATTGGTGCGAACAAACTTTTCTACATGTCGATCTTCATCATGGACACCACGTGCATCCTCTACTTCCACTACACCAGTGATACGTCTCCAACGTATCTATAATTTTTGATTGTTCCATACTATTATATTATCTGTTTTGGATGTTTATGGGCTTTATTAAACACTTTTATATTATTTTTGGGACTAACCTATTAACCCAGAGCCCAGTGCCAGTTCTTGTTTTTTCCTTGTTTTAGAGTATCACAGAAAAGGAAAATCAAACGGAGTCCAATTGACTTGAAACTTCACGGAACTTATTTTTGGAACGGAAGCAATTCAGAAGACTTGGGGTGTACATAAGGGAAGCAACGAGGAAGGCACGAGGCAGGGGGGCGCCCTCCACCCTCGTGGGCCCCTCGTGGCTCCCCTGGCATATTTCTTCCTCCCATATATACCCATATACCCTAAAAACTTCGGGGAACACAATAGATCGGGAGTTCCGCCGCCAGAAGCCTCCGTAGCCACCGAAAACTAGTCTAGATCCGTTCTGGCACCCTGCCGAAGGGGGCAATCCCTCTCCGGTGGCCATCTTCATCATCCCGGTGCTCTCCATGACGAGGAGGGAGTAGTTCTCCCTCGGGGCTGAGGGTATGTACCAGTAGCTATGTGTTTGATCTCTCTCTCTCTCTCTCGTGTTCTTGAGGTGATTCGATCTTGATGTATCGCGAGCTTTGCTATTATAGTTGGATCTTATGATGTTTCTCCCACTCTACCCTCTTGTAATGGATTGAGTTTTCCCTTTGAAGTTATCTTATCGGATTGAGTCTTTAAGGATTTGAGAACACTTGATGTATGTCTTGCGTGGGATACCTGTGGTGACAATGGGGTATTCTATTGATCCACTTGATGTATGTTTTGGTGATCAACTTGCGGGTTCCGCCCATGAACCTATGCATAGGGGTTGGCACACGTTTTCGCCTTGACTCTCCGGTAGAATCTTTGGGGCACTCTTTGAGGTTCTATGTGTTCGTTGAATAGATGAATCTGAGATTGTGTGATGCATATCGTATAATCATACCCACGGATACTTGAGGTGACATTGGAGTATCTAGGTGACATTAGGGTTTTGGATGATTTGTGTCTTAAGGTGTTATTCTAGTACGAACTCTAGGGCTGTGTGTGACACTTATAGGAATAGCCCAACGGATTGATTGGAAAGAATAACTTTGAGGTGGTTTCGTACCCTACCATAATCTCTTCGTTTGTTCTCTGCTATTAGTGACTTTGGAGTGACTCTTTGTTGCATGTTGAGGGGTAGCTATGTGATCCAATTATTTTATTATTGTTGAGAGAACTTGCACTAGTGAAAGTATGAACCCTAGGCCTTGTTTCCTAGCATTGCAATACCGTTTGTGCTCACTTTTATCATTAGTTACCTTGCTGTTTTTATATTTTCAGATTACAAAAAACTTTATCTGCCATCCATATACCACTTGTATCACCATCTGTTTGCCGAACTAGTGCACCTATACAACTTACCATTGTATTGGGTGTGTTGGGGACACAAGAGACTCTTTGTTATTTGGTTGCAGGGTTGTTTGAGAGAGTCCATCTTCATCCAACGCCTCCCACGGATTGATAAACCTTAGGTCATCCACTTGAGAGAAATTTTCTACTGTCCTACAAACCTCTGCACTTGGAGGCCCAACAACATCTACAAGAAGAAGGTTGTGTAGTAGACATCAAGCTCTTTTCTGGCGCCGTTGCCGGGGAGGTTAGTGCTTGAAGGTATATCTTTAGATCTTGCAATCGAATCTTTTTGTTTCTTGTTTTAGCACTAGTTTAGTTTATAAAAGAAAACTACAAAAAATGGAATTGAGGATACCTCATATGCTTCATCTTTTTAATATCTATCATGAAAATAAGGATTCCGATAATTGTGCTCAAGTGCTAGAAGAAGAATGTATTAGAATGTTTGGCACTAAATATTTGAATGATGAGCATGATTGCAATGTTGTTAGTATGAATTCCTTGAATATCCATGATGCTAATGATATGCAAAGCCACAAGCTTGGGGAAGCTATGTTTGATGAAGATGATATTTTTTGTCCCCCATGTTTTGATGAGCAAATTTATTGTGATGAAAACATGCCTCCTATGTACGATGATTATATTTATGAAAGTGGATTTGGAGAGGTCATGACTTTATTTTGTGATGAATCCACCATTCCAGAAGAGGTTCCAATTGATTATGAGAACAAAGTTGCTATCTATGATGATTATTGTGATGACTTGTATGCTATAAAGAATAATTATATCCATGAAACTTGTCATCATGATTTTAGTTTTCAATTGGATTATGCCTCACATGATAATTATTTTGTTGAGTTTGCTCCCACTATTATTCATGAGAAGAATTTTGCTTATGTGGAGAGTAATAAAATTTATATCCTTGTAGATCATGAAAAGAATGCTTTATGTGATAGTTATATTGTTGAATTCATTCATGATGCTACTGAAAATTATTATGTGGGAGGAACATATGCTTGTAGGAATTGCAATAATATCAAGTTTCCTCTCTATGCGCTTAAAATCTTGAAGTTATGTTTGTTTTGCTTTCCTATGCTAGTTGATTATTGTTCCCATAAATTGTTTGCTCACAAAATCCCTATGTATAGGAATTTTGTTAGGCTTGGATGTGCTAGTTATATTCTTCATGATGCTCTCTTTATGTTTCAATTCTTTTCTTTTATGTGAGCATCATTGAAATCATCATGCCTAGCTAGGGGCGTTAAACGATAGCGTTTGTTGGGAGGCGACCCAACTTTATTTTTTTTCCTTGATTTTTGCTCCTGTTTAGCAATAAATAATTTATCTAGCCTCTGTTATGATTGAGTTTTTATGTTTTAATTAGTGTTTGTGCCAAGTATAACTGTTGGGAAGACTTGGGGAAAGTCTTGTTGATCTTGCTATAAAAAACAGAAACTTTAGTGCTCACGAGAATTGCTGCCAGTTTTTTATTGGAGAGTGTTATTTAGTTAATTCTTTTTGCATATGATTAATAGATAAATTCATCAAGTCCAGCAATTTATTTTAGAATTTTTGGGGTTCCCGAAGTTTGCTTTAGTTACAAATTACTACAGACTGTTCTGTTTTTGACAGATATTGTTTTTCGTGTGTTGTTTGCTTATTTTAATGAATCTATGGCTAGTAAAAGAGTTTATAAACCATAGAGAAGTTGGAATACAGTAGGTATAACACCAATATAAATAAATAATGAGTTCATTACAGTACCTTGAAGTGGTGGTTTGTTTTCTTTTGCTAACGGAGCTCATGAGTTTTCTGTTAAGTTTTGTGTTGTGAAGTTTTCAAGTTTTGGGTAAAGATTCGATGGACTATGGAATAAGGAGTGGCAAGAGCCTAAGCTTGGGGATTCCCAAGGCACCCCAAGGTAATATTCAAGGACAACCAAAAGCCTAAGCTTGGGGATGCCCCAGAAGGCATCCCCTCTTTCGTCTTTGTTCATCGGTAACTTTACTTGGAGCTATATTTTTATTCACCACATGATATGTGTTTTGCTTGGAGCAACATTTTATTTTACTTTGTTTTGCTTGCTGTTTGAATAAAATATCAAGATCTGAAATTATTAAATAGGGGAGTCTTCACATAGTTGCATAATTATTCGACTACTCATTGATCTTCACTTATATCTTTTGGAGTAGTTTGTCATTTGCTCTAGTGCTTCACTTATATCTTTTTAGAGCATGGCGGTGGTTTTATTTTGAAGAAATAGATGAACTCTCATGTGTCACTTATATTATTTTGAGAGTCCTAAACAGCATGGTAATTTTCTTTGGTTATTAATTTAGTCCTAATATGATGGGCATCAAGAGGGATATAATAAAAACTTTCATATGAAGTGCATTGAATACTATGAGAAGTTTGATACTTGATGATTGTTTTGAGATATAGAGATGGTAATATTAGAGTCATGCTAGTGAGTAGTTGTGAATTTGAGAGATACTTGTGTTAAAGTTTGTGATTCCCGTAGCATGCATGTATGGTGAACCGTTATGTGATGAAGTCGGAGCATGATTTATTTATTGATTGTCTTCCTTATGAGTGGCGGTCGGGGACGAGCAATGGTCTTTTCCTACCAATCTATCCCCCTAGGAGCATGAGCATAATACTTTGCTTCGATAACTAATATATTTTTGCAATAAGTATGTGAGTTCTTTATGACTAATGTTGAGTCCATGGATTATACGCACTCTCACCCTTCCACCATTGCTAGCCTCTTTAGTACCGCGCAACTTTCGCTGGTAACATCAACCCACCATTTACCTTCCTCAAAACAGCCACCATACCTACCTATTATGGCATTTCCATAGCCTTTTCGAGATATATTGCCATGCAACTTTCCACCGTTCCATTATTATGACACGCTTCATCATTGTCATATTGCTATGCATGATCATGTAGTTGACATTGTATTTGTGGCAAAGCCACCGTTCATAATTCTTACATACATGTCACTTATGAGTCATTGCACATCCCGGTACACCGCCGGAGGCATTCATATAGAGTCATATCTTGTTCTAAGTATCGAGTTTTAATTCATGAGTTGTAAGTAAATAAAAGTGTGATGATCATCATTATTAGAGCATTCTCCCAGTGAGGAAAGGATGATGGAGACTATGATTCCCCCACAAGTCGGGATGAGACTCCGGACTAAAAAAAGAGGCCATAAAAAAGGGAAAAGGCCCAAATAAAAAAATAAAAAATAAAGAGGGCATCAAAAAGAGAAAAGGCCCAAATAAAAAAATAAAAAATGAGAGAAAAAGAGAGAAGGGGCAATGCTACTATCCTTTTACCACACTTGTGCTTCAAAGTAGCACCATGACCTTCATGATAGAGAGTCTCCTATGTTGTCACTTTCATATACTAGTGGGAATCTTTCATTATAGAACTTGACTTGTATATTCCAATGATGGGCTTCCTCAAAATGCGCTAGGTCTTCATGAGCAAGCGAGTTGGATGCACACCCACTAGTTTCTTTTGTTGAGCTTTCATACACTTATAACTCTAGTGCATCCGTTGCATGGCAATCCCTACTCCCTCACATTGATATCTATTAATGGGCATCTCCATAGCCCGTTGATACACCTAGTTGATGTGAAACTATCTTCTCCTTTTTGTCTTCTCCACAACCACCATTATATTCCACCTATAGTGCTATGTCCATGGCTCACGCTCATGTATTGCGTGAAGATTGAAAAAGTTTGAGAACATCAAAAGTATGAAACAATTGCTTGGCTTGTCATCAGGGTTGTGCATGATTTAAATATTTTGTGTGGTGAAGATAGAGCATAGCCAGACTATATGATTTTGTAGGGACAACTTTCGTTAGCCATGTTATTCTGAGAAGACATGATTGCTTAGTTAGTATGCTTGAAGTATTATTACTTTTATGTCAATATTAAACTTTTGTCTTGAATCTTATGGATCTGAACATTCATGCCAAAATGAAGAGAATTACTTAGAGAAATATGTTAGGTAGCATTCCACATCAAAAATTCTGTTTTTATCATTTACCTACTCGAGGACGAGTTAAGCTTGGGGATGTTGATACGTCTCCAACGTATCTATAATTTTTGATTGTTCCATGCTATTATATTATCTGTTTTGGATGTTTATGGGATTTATTAAACACTTTTATATTATTTTTGGGACTAACCTATTAACCCAGGGCCCAGTGCCAGTTCCTGTTTTTTCCTTGTTTTAGAGTATCACAGAAAAGGAAAATCAAACGGAGTCCAATTAACCTGAAACTTCACGGAACTTATTTCTAGAACGGAAGCAATCCAAAAGACTTGGGGTGTACGTAAGGGAAGAAATGAGGAAGGCATGAGGCAGGGGCCGCGCCCACCCCTGGGCGTGCCCTCCACCCTTGTGGGCCCCTCGTGGCTCCCCTGACGTACTTCTTCCTCCCATATATACCCATATACCCTAACAACTTCGGGGAGCACAATAGATTGGGAGTTCCGCCGCCAGAAGCCTCCGTAGCCACCGAAAACCAATCTAGACCCGTTCCGGCACCCTGCCGGAGGGGGAAATCCCTCTCTGGTGGCCATCTTCATCATCCAGGTGCTCTCCATGACGAGGAGGCGGTAGTTCTCCCTCGGGGCTGAGGGTATGTACTAGTAGCTATGTGTTTGATCTCTCTCTCTCTCGTGTTCTTGAGGTGATTCGATCTTGATGTATCGCGAGCTTTGCTATTATAGTTGGATCTTATGATGTTTCTCCCCCTTTACTCTCTTGTAATGGATTGAGTTTTCCCTTTGAAGTTATCATATCGGATTGAGTCTTTAAGGATTTGAGAACACTTGATGTATGTCTTGCGTGGGATACCTGTGGTGACAATGGGGTATCCTATTGATCCACTTGATCTATGTTTTGGTGATCAACTTGCAGGTTCCGCCCATTAACCTATGCATAGGGGTTGGCACACGTTTTCGTCTTGACTCTCCGGTAGAATCTTTGGGGCACTCTTTGAGGTTCTATGTGTTGGTTGAATAGATGAATATAAGATTGTGTGATGCATATCGTATAATCATACCCACGGATACTTGAGGTGACATTGGAGTATCTAGGTGACATTAGGGTTTTGGTTGATTTGTGTCTTAAGGTGTTATTCTAGTACGAACTCTAGGGTTGTTTGTGACACTTATAGGAATAGCCCAACGGATTGATTGGAAAGAATAACTTTGAGGTGGTTTCGTACCCTACCATAATCTCTTCATTTGTTCTGTGCTATTAGTGACTTTGGAGTGACTCTTTATTGCATGTTGAGGGGTAGTTATGTGATCCAATTATGTTATTATTGTTGAGAGAACGTGCACTAGTGAAAGTATAAACCCTAGGCCTTGTTTCCTAGCATTGCAATACCGTTTGTGCTTACTTTTATCATTAGTTACCTTACTGTTTTTATATTTTCATATTACAAAAACCTTTATCTACCATCCATATACCACTTGTATCACCATCTCTTCGCCGAACTAGTGCACCTATACAACTTACCATTGTATTGGGTGTGTTGGGGACTGATGTCTACTACACAACCTTCTTCTTGTAGACGTTGTTGGGCCTCCAAGTGCAGAGGTTTGTAGGACAGTAGCAAATTTCCCTCAAGTGGATGACCTAAGGTTTATCAATCCGTAGGAGGCGTAGGATGAAGATGGTCTCTCTCAAGCAACCCTGCAACCAAATAACAAAGAGTCTCTTGTGTCCCCAACACACCCAATACAATGGTAAATTGTATAGGTGCACTAGTTCGGCGAAGGGATGGTGATACAAGTGAAATATGGATAGTAGATAATGGTTTTGTAATCTGAAAAATATAAAAACAGAAAGGTAACTAATGATAAAACTGAGCGTAAACGGTATTGCAATGTGTTGAAACAAGGCCTAGGGTTCATACTTTCGCTAGCGCAAGTTCCCTCAACAATAATAACATAATTGGATCATATAACTATCCCTCAACATGCAACAAAGAGTCACCCCAAAGTCACTAATACTGGAGAATGAACGAAGAGATTATGGTAGGGTACGAAACCACCTCAAAGTTATTCTTTCCAATAAATCCGTTGGGCTATTCCTATAAGTGTCACAAACAGCCCTAGAGTTCGTACTAGAATAACACCTTAAGACACAAATCAACCAAAACCCTAATGTCACCTAGATACAACAATGTCACCTCAAGTATCCGTGGGTATGATTATACGATATGCATCACACAATCTTAGATTCATCTATTCAACCAACACAAAGGACCTCAAAGAGTGCCCCAAAGTTTCTACCGGAGAATGACGACGAAAACGTGTGCCAACCCCTGTGCATAGTTTCATGGGTGGAACCCTCAAGTTGATCACCAAAACAAACATCAAGTGAATCACGTGGTATCCCATTGTCACCACAGATACGCACAGCAAGACATACATCAAGTGTTCTCAAATCTTTAAAGACTCAATCCGATAAGATAACCTCAAAGGGGAAACTCAATCCATTACAAGAGAGTAGAGGGGGAGGAGAAACACAAGATCCAACTAGAATAGCAAAGCTCGCGATACATCAAGATCGTGCCAAATCAAGAACACGAGAGAGAGAGAGATCAAACACATAGCTACTGGTACATACCCTCAGCCCCGAGGGAGAACTACTTCCTCCTCGTCAGGGAGAGCACCGCGATGATGGAGATGGCCACCGGAGAGAGATTGCCCCTTCCGGCAGGGTGCCGGAACGGGTCTAGATTGGTTTTTGGTGGCTACGGAGGCTTCTGGCGGCGGAACTCCCAATCTAATGTTTGTTCTAGAACTTTTAGGGTACGTGAGTATATATGGGTGGAGGAAGTACGTTGGTGGAGCTTCAGGGGCCCCACGAGGCAGGGGGGCACGCCCTAGGGGGGCGCCCCCCACCCTCGTGAGCACCTCCCTTGACTCCTGACGTGGGGTCCAAGTCCCTCCGGTAGCTTTCCTTCAAAAAATAATTTCTCAAGTTGATTTCGTTCCGTTTCGACTCCGTTTGATATTCCTTTTCTTCGAAACACTGAAATAGGAAAAAAACAGCATTTCTGGCCTGGGCCTCCGGTTAATAGGTTAGTCCCAAAAATAATATAAAAGTGGATAATAAAGCCCAATATTGCCCAAAACAGTAGATAACATAGCATGGAGCAATCAAAAATTATAGATACGTTGGAGACGTATCAAGCTTCCCCAAGCTTAATTCATGCTCGTCCTCGAGTAGGTAAATCATAAAAACAGAATTTTTGATGTGGAGTGCTACTTGGCATAATTTCAATGTAATTCTTCTTAATTGTGGTATGAATATTCAGATCCGAAAGATTCAAGACAAAAGTTCATGTTGACATAAAAATGATAATACTTCAAGCATACTAAATAAGCAATTATGTCTTCTCAAAATAACATGGCCAAAGAAAGTTCATCCCTACAAAATCATATAGTTTAGTCATGTTTCATTTCCGTCACACAAGAATGCTCTCATCATGCACAACCCCGATGACAAGCCAAGCAATTGTTTCATACTTTAGTAATCTCAAACCTATAAACTTTCACGCAATACATGAGCGTGAGCCATGGATATAGCACTATGGGTGGAATAGAATAATGAGGGGGTTATGTGGAGAAGACAAAAAAGGAGAAAGTCTAACATCAACGAGGCTAATCAATGGGCTATGGAGATGCCCACCGATTGATGTTAATGCAAGGAGTAGGGATTGCCATGCAACGGATGCACTAGAGCTATAAATGTATGAAAGCTCAACAAAAGAAACTAAGTGGGTGTGCATCCAACTTGCTTGCTCACGAAGACCTAGGGCACTTGAGGAAGCCCATTGTTGGAATATACAAGCCAAGTTCTATAATGAAAATTTCCCACTAGTATATGAAAGTGACAAAACAAGAGACTCTCTATCATGAAGATCATGCTGCTACTTTGAAGAACAAGTGTGGCAAAGGATAGTAGCATTGTCACTTCTCTCTTTTTCTCTCATTTTTTGGGCCTTTTCTCTTTTTTATGGCCTTTCTCTTTTTTGGGCCTTCTCTTTTTATGGCCTTTTTTTATATTCCTCACTTGGGACAATGGTCTAGAAAATGATGATCATCACACTTCTATTTATTTACAACTCAATGATTACAACTCGATACTAGAACAAAGATAACTCTATATGAATGCCTCCGGTGGTGTACTGGGATATGCAATGAACCAAGAGTGACATGTATGAAAGAATTATGAACGGTGGCTTTGCCACAAATACTATGTCAACTACATGATCATGCTAAGCAATATGACAATAATGAATGTGTCATGAGGAACGGAATGGTGGAAAGTTGCATGGCAATATATCTCGGAATGGCTATGGAAATGCCATAATAGGTAGGTATGGTGGCTGTTTTGAGGAATATATAAGGAGGTTTATGTGTGAAAGAGCGTATCATATCACGGGGTTTGGATGCACCGGCGAAGTTTGCGCCAACTCTCAATGTGAGAAAGGGCAATGCACGGTACCGAAGAGGCTAGCAAGGATGGAAGGGTGAGAGTGCGTATAATCCATGGACTCAACATTAGTCATAAAGAACTCACATACTTATTGCAAAAATCTACAAGTCATCAAAAACCTCGGCACTACGCGCGTGCTCCTAGGGGGATTGATTGGTAGGAAAAGACCATCGCTCGTCCCCGACCGCCACTCATAAGTAGGACAATCAAATAACACCTCATGTTTCAAATTTGTTACACAAAGTTTACCATACGTGCATGCTACGGGACTCACAAACTTCAACACAAGCACTTCTCAAATTCACAACTACTCAACTAGCACGACTTTGATATTATTATCTCCATATCTCAAAACAATCATCAAGCATCAAATTTCTCTTAGTATTCAATACTCTATATGAAAGTTTTTACTATTCTTGGATGCCTAGCATGTTATGATTATTTAAGAAAATTACCATGCTATTTAAGACTCTAAAAATAATATAAGTGAAGCATGAGATTTCATCTATTTCTTCAAAATAAAACTACCACCATGATCTAAAAGATATAAGTGAAGCACTAGTGCAATAACACACTACTCCGAAAGATGTAAGTGAAGATCAATGAGTAGTCGAATAATTATGAAACTATGTGAAGACTATCTAACATTTAAGAATTTCAGATCTTTGTATTTTATTCAAACAGCAAGCGAAGCAAAATAAAATGACATTCTAAGAATGGAAAACATGATGTGAAGAAGCAAAAACTTAGGATCAATCGAAACTAACCGATAGTTGTTGAAGAAGAAAGGTGGGATGCCAACCGACGCATCCCCAAGCTTAGATGCTTGAGACTTCTTGACATATTATATTGGGATGCCTTGGGCATCCCCAAGCTTGAGATTTTGTGGCTCCTTAATTCCTCTCATATCGCGTTCTTCCCTAAATCTCAAAAGCTTCATCCACACAAACCTCAACAAGGACTCGTGAGATAAGTTAGTATAAACCATTGCAAAAACCTTATCATACTCTACTGTAGCAAATAACTAAAATTATTATTCAACATTGCATACTAAATGCCTCTGCATATTTAATAGTCATATCCTCAAATAGAATCATTAAATAAGCAAACATATGCAAACAATGCAAACATAACAGCAATCTGCCTAAACAGGACAATCTGTAAAGAATGCAACAACATCCATACTTCCCTAGCTCGAAAAATTATGAAAGAAAATTCCCACTGTAGTAAATTTATCAGATCTTAATATGCAAAAGGTTTAAACATTTTATAACATTCTGAATTTTCAAGGGAATTATTGCAACAGCGGTAAACTTTCTGTTTTCAAACAGCAACATGTGAACTTGTAACATAGGCATAGTAAAGACTATCAATGCCACTTTTTTTAGAATAAAAGATGAAAAACATTGTTCTAAATAACAGCAAGAAAATCTTAACAAAATAAATTGACGCTCCAAGAAAAACACATATCATGTGGTGAATAAAAATATAGCTCCAAGTAAAGTTACCGATGAACGAAGACGGAAGAGGGGACGCCTTCCGGGGCATCCCCAAGATTAGGCTCTTGGCTATCCTTGAATATTACCTTGGGGTGCCTTGGGAATCCCCAAGATTGGGCTCTTGCCACTTCTTATTCCATAGTCCATCGAATCCTTACCCAAAACATGAAAACTTCACCACACAAAACTTAACAGAAAACTCGTAAGCTCCGTTATTATAAGAAAATAAAACACCACTTCAAGGTACTGTAATGAACTCA
This sequence comes from Triticum urartu, assembly GCF_003073215.2. Lineage (NCBI taxonomy): Eukaryota > Viridiplantae > Streptophyta > Magnoliopsida > Poales > Poaceae > Triticum > Triticum urartu. The sequence continues at coordinate 351,645,017 of NC_053023.1, forward strand.
TTCTTTATTTATATTGGTGTTAAACCTACTGTATTAAAACTTCTCTATGGTTTATAAACTATTTCACTAGCCATAGATTCATCAAAATAAGTAAACAACACATAGAAAACAGAATCTGTCAAAAACAGAACAGTCTGTAGTAATCTGGATCAAACGTATACTTCTGGAACTCATAAAATTCTCAAATAAATTTCTGGACGTGAGTAATTTATATATTAATCATTCGCAAAAATAATTAACTAAATATCACTTTCCAAATAAAAATGGAAGCAATTCTCGTGAGCGCTAAATTTTCTGTTTTTTACAGCATGATCAACAAGACTTTCCCCAAGTCTTCCCAAAGGTTCTACTTGGCACAAACACTAATTAAAAGCATAAAACCACATCTAAACATAGACTAGAAGAATTATTTATTACTAAACAGGAACAAAAAGCAAGGAACAAAAATAAAGTTGGGTTGCCTCCCAACAAGCGCTATCGTTTAACGCCCCTAGCTAGGCATGATGATTTCAACGATGCTCACATAAAAGATAAGAATTGAAACATAAAGAGAGCATCATGAAGAATATGACTAGCACATTTAAGTCTAACATACTTCCTATGCATAGGGATTTTGTGAGCAAACAACTTGTGGTAACAAGAATCAACTTGCATAGGAAGGTAAAACAAGCATAACTTCAAAACTTTAAGCACATAGAGAGGAAACTTAATATTATTGCAATTCCTACAAGCATAAATTCCTCCCTCATAATAATTTTCAGTAGCATCATGAATGAATTCAACAATATAACCAGTACCTAAAGCATTATTTTCATGATCTACAAGCATAGAAAATTTGTTACTCTCCACAAAAGCAAAATTCTTCTCATTCGGAATAGTGGGAGTATCATAGGAAACTCGAATACTATAAATTGTTTCCACATTAAAATAGTAATGTTCAGAGAAGGGGTAATCATAATCATGACAAGTTTTATAAATATAATCACTACTTTTTATAGCATAAGTATCATCACAATAATCATCATAAGTAGGAGGCATGCTATCATCATTATAAACTTGCATATCAAAACTTGGGAGACTAAAAATATCATCTTCATTAATCATAGCTTCCCCAACCTTGGGACAAACATTAATTGCAGCAAATACATTCTCAAAAACATCATCTTCATCAAACATAGCATCCCCAAGCTTGGGCCTTTTCATATCATAAGCATAATCACTCTCATCATTAATAGTATGGATAGCACCAATAGTATAACAGTTATCATATTCTTCCAAGCAAGTGCCAAAAAGATTTTCAAGATCATAAGAAGTATCATTATCTTAAACAATTATATTTTCATGAGGCACAATAGTAATAGGAGCAGCACTATTTGGGACAGATATCTTTTTACCTCTCTTCCTTTTTCTTTTCTTCTTCTTCACCACATCATGTGTGGGTTCAATCCTCTTTTTGGAGCTCCTTATTAATGAGATTGGTGTAATAGGAGGCTCCTCCTCGTTACCTGACTTATCATAAGAAATAATAGGAGGATATTGGGAAGTCTCTTCCCTTTCATTAGTATTCTCTTCATCCTCTATTTGTTTTCTTTTCTTTATGTAGTTGGCAATATAAGGATTTTCAATACAATTCACCGCACAATACATATAAATTTCCTCTAGACCAAATCCAAGAAGTTTATAACGGGCAAATTCTGGAAGATAATTAGTTATACATTTCATTTCTTCGTAACCCATAAGCAAACTAAGTTCATTATGATGTGCAAAGGAAATCAAGTCATCACAATTTTTGGACACGATACGATCATGAAACAATTTGCATTGGGTATTGAAATGATCATGTTCATTGCAAAGCTCACAAGTATGGCCAAGATAATTTAAATTTTCAGCACATTCATCTAGATCTTCTTGCAACAATTTAGTGTCTAAGTACTTATGCCTCTTGCAATATCCATCTTCCCTATTTGGTGTGTACTTACAAACCCAATGCACTCCACAAAAATTGACATGTTTATAGGAGAAATTTTCATCATAACTAGTGCAATCATCATTAGTATCATGGATATTCAAAGAATTCGTACTAACAACATTGCAATCATGCCCATCATTCAAATATTTAGTGCCAAACATTTTATAGATTTCTTCTTCTAGCACTTGAGCACAATTATCCTTTCCATCATACTCACGAAAGATATTAAAAAAGGTGAAGCGTATGAGACAAACTCAATTCCATTTTTTATAGTTTTCTTTTATAAACTAAACTAGTGATAAAACAAGAAACTAAAAGACTCGATTACAAGATCTAAAGATATACCTTCAAGCACTCACCTCCCCAGCAATGGCGCCAGAAAAGAGCTTGATGTCTACTACACAACCTTCTTCTTGTAGACGTTGTTGGGCCTCCAAGTACAGAGGTTTGTAAGACAGTAGCAAATTTCCCTCAAGTGGATGACCTAAGGTTTATCAATCCGTAGGAGGCTTAGGATGAAGATGGTCTCTCTCAAGCAACCCTGCAACCAAATAACAAAGAGTCTCTTGTGTCCCCAACACACCCAATACAATGGTAAATTGTATAGGTGCACTAGTTCGGCGAAGCGATGTTGATACAAGTGCAATATGGATGGCAGATAATGGTTTTTGTAATCTGAAAATATAAAAACAGCAAGGTAACTAATGATAAAAGTGAGCATAAACAGTATTGCAATGTGTTGAAACAAGGCCTAGGGTTCATACTTTCGCTAGTGCAAGTTCCCTCAACAATAATAACATAATTGGATCATATAACTATCCCTCAACATGCAACAAAGAGTCACTCCAAAGTCACTAATAGCGGAGAACAAACGAAGAGATTATGGTAGGGTACGAAACCACCTCAAAGTTATCCTTTCCAATCAATCCGTTGGGCTACTCCTATAAGTGTCACAAACAGCCCTAGAGTTCGTACTAGAATAACACCTTAAGACACAAATCAACCAAAACCCTAATGTCACCTAGATACTCCAATGTCACCTCATGTATCCGTCGGTACGATTATACAATATGCATCACACAATCTTAGATTCATCTATTCAACCAACACTAAGGACCTCAAAGAGTGCCCCAAACTTTCTACCAGAGAATCATGACGAAAACGTGTGCCAACCCCTATGCATAGGTTCATGGGCGGAACCCGCAAGTTGATCACCAAAACATACATCAAGTGAATCACGTGGTATCCCTTTGTCACCACAGATACGCACGGCAAGACATACATCAAGTGTTCTCAAATCTTTAAAGACTCAATCCGATAAGATAACCTGAAAGGGAAAACTCAATCCATTACAAGAGAGTAGAGGGGGAGGAGAAACATAAGATCCAACTATAATAGCAAAGCTCGCGATACATCAAGATCGTGCCAAATCATGAACACGAGAGAGAGAGAGATCAAACACATAGCTACTGGTACATACCCTCAGTCCCGAGGGAGAACTACTCCCTCCTCGTCATGGAGAGCACCGGGATGAGGAAGATGGCCACCGGAGAGGGATTGCCCCTTCCAGCAGGGTGCCGGAACGGGTCTAGATTTGTTATCGGTGGCTACGGAGGCTTCTGGTAGCGGAATTCCCGATCTAATGTTTGTTCTGGAAGTTTTAGGGTACGTGAGTATATATGGGTGCAGGAAGTACATCGGTGGAGCTTCGGGGGCCCCACGAGGCAGGGGGCACGCCATAGGGGGGGCCCACCCTCGTGAGCACCTCCTTGGCTCCTGACGTGGGGTCCAAGTCCATCCGGTAGCTTTCCTTCCAAAAATAACTTCTCCAGTTGATTTCGTTCCGTTTCGACTCCATTTGATATTCCTTTTCTTCGAAACACTGAAATAGGCAAAAAAACAATTCTGGGCTGGGCCTCCGGTTAAGAGGTTAGTCCCAAAAATAATATAAAAGTGGATAATAAAGCCCAATACTGCCTAAAACAGTAGATAACATAGCATGGAGCAATCAAAAATTATAGATACGTTGGAGACATATCAGGGACACAAGAGACTCTTTGTTATTTGGTCGCAGGGTTGTTTGAGAGAGACCATCTTCATCCTATGCCTCCCATGGATTGATAAACCTTAGGTCATCCACTTGAGGGAAATTTTCTACTGTCCTACAAACCTCTGCACTTGGAGGCCCAACAACGTCTACAAGAAGAAGGTTGTGTAGTAGACATCAACCAGCACCTCCATTAGGTGCCACCTCCAGCCGTGATACAAGAAAGCAGGCACAAGCACCACTATCTGCCAAGAGTACACCTGTCGGGCCTGCACAGAGCTCTTCTTCCATGGCATCAACAGGGCACACAAGTGATATTATTTGTCGTCGTTGTAAGGGAAGAGGACATTTTGCAAGAGAATGCAAATCTCATCGTGTGATGATTGTTACTGAGGATGGTGAGTATGAGTCCACTAGTGACTATGATGAGGAGACTTTGGCTCTTATTACACATGAAGAACACGATGGAGATGATTCTGATCATGAGACGCAATACATGGTTGCTGAAGATGCTGATAGGTATGAATGTTTAGTTTCTCAACGTGTTTTGAGTGTGCAGGTTACACAAGCTAAGAAAAATCAGAGGCATAATTTGTTCCATACAATGGGAGTTGTGAAGGAACGTTCTGTTCGCGTCATCATAGATGGAGGGAGATGCAATAACTTGGCTAGCATGGAGATGGTGGAGAAGCTATCTCTCACCACAAGACCGCATCCACATCCTTACTACATCCAATGGTTCAACAACAGCGGTAAGGTTAAGGTAACATGTACTGTTCGTGTGCATTTTAGTATCTCTACATATGATGATTATGTTGATTGTGATGTGGTACCTATGCAAGCATGTTCCTTATTACTTGGTAGACCATGGAAATTTGATAAAAAATCTGTACACCATGGTAGAAACAATCAGTATACTCCTGTTTATAAGGATAAAAATATTACTTTGCTTCCTATGACTCCTGATTCCATTTTGAAAGATGATATTAATAGAGCTAATAAAGCAAAACAGGAGAAAAGTAAGAGTGAAAATCAGATTGTGGCAAAAGAATTTGAGCAACAAATGAAGCCTAATAATAAACCATCTAGCGTTGCTTCTGAAATTAAATTGAAAAGTGCATGTTTACTTGCCACCAAATATGATATTGATGATCTAGATTTTAGCAACTCTGTTTGCTATGCTTTTGTGTGAAAATAGGCATTATTTTCATTCGAGGACATGCCTTCCTCTTTGCTCCTACTGTCACTAACATTTTGCAGGAGTTCGCTTACGTCTTTCCACAAGACGTGCCACCGGGATTACCACCTATTCGAGGAATTGAGCATCAAATTGACTTAATTCCTGGTGCATCATTACCCAACCGTGCACCATACCGTACCAATCCAGAGGAGACGAAGGAGATTATGCATCAAGTACAAGAACTGCTCGACAAAGGTTATATACGTGAGTCCCTTAGTCCTTGTGATGTTCCTATCATTTTAGTGCCGAAAAAGGATGGTACGTCGCGTATGTGCGTTGATTGTAGAGGCATTAATAATATTACTATTCGCTATTGTCATCCTATTCCTAGGCTCGATGATATGCTTGATGAATTGAGTGGCTCTACAATATTCTCCAAAGTTGATTTGCATAGTGGATACCATCAAATTCGTATGAAATTGGGAGATGAATGGGAAACAACATTTAAAACTAAGTTTGGATTATATGAGTGGTTAGTCATGCCTTTTGGGTTAACTAATGCACCTAGTACTTTCATGATATTAATGAACGAAGTTTTACGTGCCTTCATTGGACGATTTGTGGTAGTTTACTTTGATGACATATTGATTTATAGCAAATCTTTGGAGGAACATTTGGAACATTTACATGTTGTTTTTATTGCTCTACGTGATGCACGTTTGTTTGGTAACCTTGGAAAGTGCACCTTTTGCACCGACCGAGTATCTTTTCTTGGCTATGTTGTTACTCCACAGGGAATTGAAGTTGATAAAGCCAAGATTGAAGCTATTGAGAGTTGGCCGCAGCCAAAAACAGTCACACAAGTGAGGAGTTTCCTTGGCCTCGCTGGTTTCTATAGGCGTTTTGTGAGAGATTTCAGCACCATTGCTACACCTCTCAACGAGCTTACAAAGAAGGATGTGCCTTTTGTTTGGGGTACCGCACAGGAAGAAGCCTTCACGGTATTGAAAGATAAGTTGACACATGCTCCTTTACTCCAACTTCCTGATTTTAGTAAGACTTTTGAGCTTGAATGTGATGCTAGTGGAATTGGATTAGGAGGTGTGTTATTACAAGATGGCAAACCTATTGCATACTTTTCTGAAAAATTGAGTGGGCCTAGTCTGAACTATTCTACTTATGATAAAGAATTATATGCTCGTGTTCGGACCTTAGAAACATGGCAACATTATTTATGGCCCAAAGAATTTGTTATACATTCTGATCATGAATCTTTGAAACACACTAAAAGTCAAGCAAAACTGAACCGTAGACATGCTAAATGGGTTGAATTCATTGAGACTTTCCCTTATGTCATTAAACACAAGAAGGGTAAAGAAAATGTTATTGTTGATGCGTTGTCTTGTCGTTATACTATGCTTTCACAACTTGACTTTAAAATATTTGGTTTGGAGACCATCAAAGATCAATATGTGCATGATGCTGAATTTAAAGATGTATTGCAGAATTGTAAGGAAGGGAGAACTTGGAACAAGTTTGTTATTAACGATGGATTTGTGTTTCGTGCTAACAAGCTATGCATTCCAGCTAGCTCTGTTCGTCTTTTGTTATTGCAGGAGGCGCATGGAGGAGGATTAATGGGACACTTTGGCGTCAAGAAGATAGAGGATATACTTACTACACATTTTTTTGGCCAAAGATGAGACGTGATGTTGAGCTTTTTGTTGCTCGCTGCACTACATGTCAAAAAGCTAAGTCACGACTCAATCCTCATGGTTTATATATGCCTTTGCATGTACCTAGTGTTCCTTGGGAGGATATATCTATGGACTTTGTTTTAGGTTTACCTCGAACAAAGAAGGGGAGGGATAGCATATTTGTTGTTGTGGATATATTCTCGAAAATGGCACACTTTATACCATGTCATAAAAGCGATGATGTTGTTAATGTTGCTGATTTGTTCTTTCGTGAAATTATTCGCTTGCATGGTGTGCCAAATACTATTGTTTCATATCGTGATACTAAATTTCTTATCCACGTTTTGAGATGTTTATGGGCTAAGTTGGGGACTAAACTGCTTTTTAGTACTACTTGTCACCCCCAAACTGATGGACAAACTGAAGTAGTGAATAGAACATTGTCTACTATGCTTAGGGCTGTTTTGAAGAAGAATAAGAAAATGTGGGAAGAATGCTTGCCTCATATTGAATTTTCTTATAATAGTTCATTGCATTTTACTACTAAGATGTGCCCTTTTGAAATTGTGGATGGTTTCCTACCTCATGCACCTATTGATTTGTTGCCTCTTCCATCTTTGGAGAAGGTTAATTTTGATGCTAAATAACGTGCTGAATTGATTTTAAAAATGCATGAGTTAACTAAGGAAAACATTGAGCGTATGAATGCTAAATATAAACTTGCTGGAGATAAGGGTAGAAAACATGTTGTGTTTGCACCTGGAGATCTTGTTTGGTTACATTTTCGTAAGGATAGATTTCCTAATTTGCGCAAATCAAAGCTAATGCCCCATGCTGATGGTCCTTTTAAGGTGTTAGAGAAAATAAATGATAATGCATATAAACTTGAGCTGCCTGCAGGTTTTGGGGTTAATCCCACTTTTAACATTGCAGATTTGAAGCCTTATTTGGGTGAGGAAGATGAGCTTCCGTCGAGGACGACTTCATTTCAAGAAGGGGAGGATGATGAGGACATCAATACCATTGTTACACCCACAACCCCTACTGCTATACATACTGGACCAATTACTAGAGCTCACGCACGCCAATTAAATTATCAGGTACTTTCGTTTCTTGGTAATGATTCTAATGTTCATGAGAATATGATGCTGCCTAAATTGGATACATTTGTTTTGCTTACAAATCAAGGGCCTGGCATGGATAAGAGGGATGAACACTGGATCAAAACCAATCATGGAGATGATGGCATGCGCAAGGGGATCAAGAACGGAGTTACAAGTGATGATTTCAGGACTTTGAAGCCACCATAAGGAGTGCATGAAGCCTTGGACGAAATATACAAGATGCCACTTCATAAATTTCATCCAGAGGCTATTCTAGGTGCTGCGTCACCTGATGTCTACTACACAAGATTCTTCTTGTAGACGTTGTTGGGCCTCCAAGTGCAGAGGTTGGTAGGACAGTAGAAAATTTCCCTCAAGTGGATGACCTAAGGTTTATCACTCCGTAGGAGGCGTAGGATGAAGATGGTCTCTCTCAAGCAACCCTGCAACCAAATAACAAAGAGTCTCTTGTGTCCCCAACACACCCAATACAATGGTAAATTGTATAGGTGCACTAGTTCCGCGAAGAGATGGTGATACAAGTGGTATATGGATAGTAGATAAAGGTTTTTGTAATCTTAAAATATAAAAACAGCAAGGTAACTAATGATAAAAGTGAGCACAAACGGTATTGCAATGCGTTGAAACAAGGCCTAGGGTTCATACTTTCACTAGTGCAAGTTCTCTCAACAATAATAACATAATTGGATCACATAACTATCCCTCAACATGCAACAAAGAGTCACTCCAAAGTCACTAATAGCGGAGAACAAACGAAGAGATTATGGTAGGGTATGAAACCACCTTAAAGTTATTCTTTCCAATCAATCCGTTGGGCTATTCCTATAAGTGTCACAAACAGCCCTAGACTTCGTACTAGAATAACACCTTAAGACACAAATCAACCAAAACCCTAATGTCACCTAGATACTCCAATGTCACCTCAAGTATCCATGGGTATGATTATACGATATGCATCACACAATCTCAGATTCATCTATTCAACCAACACATAGAACCTCAAAGAGTTCCCCAAAGTTTCTACCAGAGAGTCAAGACGAAAACGTGTGCCAACCCCTATGCATAGGTTCATGGGAGGAACCCGCAAGTTGATCACCAAAACATACATCAAGTGGATCAATAGAATAACCCATTGTCACCACGATTATCCCACGCAAGACATACATCAAGTGTTCCCAAATCCTTAAAGAATCAATCCGATAAGATAACTTCAAAGGGAAAACTCAATCCGTTACAAGAGAGTAGAGGGGGAGAAATATCATAAGATCCAACTATAATAGCAAAGCTTGCGATACCTCAAGATCGTACCACCTCAAGAACACAAGAGAGAGATAGAGAGAGAGATCAAACACATAGCTACAGATACATACCCTCAGCCCCGAGGGTGAACTACTCCCTCCTCGTCATGGAGATCGCCGAGATGATGAAGATGGCCACCGGAGAGGGATTCCCCCCTCCGGTAGGGTGCCGGAACGGGTCTAGATTGGTTTTCGGTGGCTACGGAGGCTTCTGGCGGCGGAACTCCCGATCTATTCTGCTCCCGGATGGTTTTAGGGTATATTGGTATATATATAGGAGGAAGAAGTACGTCAGGGGAGCCACGAGGGGCCCACGAGGGTGGAGGGCGCGCCCAGGGGGTGGGCGCGCCCCCTGCCACGTGCCTTCCTCGTTGCTTCCCTTACGTACACTCCAAGTCTTCTGGATTGCTTCTGTTCCAAAAATAAGTTTCGTGAAGTTTCAGGTCAATTGGACCCCACTTGTGTAAGTGCATCTAGTGCCACCCCTAGTTGGTTTTGGAGTATTGACGACAAACCTAGTTGAGGGACTAATGTGTTTGTGAGAATTGCAGGATAACACAGGTAGAAGTCCCTCATTAATTCGGTTTTCCTACCAGAGATGACCCCTAAAAATGTATGAAGACATTGAAGTCAAAGGTGGTTTGTGAAGACATTCACATTGAAGACTATGACAAGAGAAGACATCGCATGAAGACTATGGAGCGCGAAGACTTAGATCTTTCGTAGTTCTTTTTCTTCCTTGTTGAGTCATAGGAACCACCGTACTGTTAAGTGGGGTCCAAGAGAACTAGTCAGAATGACTGAAGTGATGCTTAACCAAAATCCTATGTCTTCGAGTGAAGACTATGAGAGCGAATCTTGTTCAGGGTTGGACAAGTCAGCTTTTCTTGTAGCCCAAGTAAAGTTGCCGTGTGTGTTTGAAATCTGACCGTTGGAACACGTGTCAGTTCCTTAGTGACCCAGGGTCATTTCGGACAAATCAGGTCGGGTTGCCTAGTGGCTATAAATAGCCCACCCCCTACAACCATAAACGGTTGGCTGCTCAGAGTTAAAGTACGGCTTTTGTCGTTTGAGAGCAACCCACCTCGAAGCCTTTTGAGAGAGAATTCCTTGAGAGGATAAAGCCCTAACCACCCAGAGCCAAAGAGTGTTAGGCATCACTTAAGTCTTCTTGTCTGTGTGATCTGAAGACTTATTACACTTGAGGACTGTGAATCCTCCAGCCGGTTAGGCGTCGCGTTCTGAGCATCCAAGAGTCATTGTGGATCGCCGGTGAACGAAGTTTGTGAAGGTTTGGAAGTCTACCTTGAAGACTTACCAGAGTGATTGGGCGAGGAGTGGGTGTCCTTAGCTCAAGGGGAATAAGGTGAAGACGAGGTCTCTGAGTTGAATCTTAGCCTCCCTAACCAGACGTACAGTTGTCACAGCAACTGGAACTGGTCCAACAAATCATTGTCTTCAACGAGTCACTGGTTTCATCCTTCCCTTCCCTTTACTTACTGTTGGTCCTAGTGAAGTTATTGTATGATTGCATTATCTTCTGTCTTCACTGAGTGACTGCTTGTTCTGATTGGCTTCACAATATCTTCCTACCTGATCCTTACTGCCTAGCTGCCATTAGTTATTGTGCTTTCACTTCATTGAATACATGACTATGGTTTGCCTAGTGTAGTCTACCTTCCGCTACATGGTAATAGGTTTATTTCTATCGTTTGTCTTTGAAACTTACATGTTTTGAAGACCTTCATAAAAATCGCCTATTCACCCCCCCTAGTCGATCACTAGCACTTTCAATTGGTATCAGAGCAAGATACTCCCTTGTTTTGTGTGATTCGGTTTAACCACCTGGAGTTTTAGCTATGTCGACTGCAGGGATAATTAAAGTCTCCGCTGCGTGCCCCGTCTTCGATGGAACTGAATATCCCTACTGGAAGAATAAGATGCGCATGCATCTTGAAGCCATTGTTGTCGACCTATGGTATGTCGTCAAGAACGGCGTTCCCAAGGCTGGAGAAGGTGTCACTGCCGCTGATGTCAAGAAGTTCGTTCAACTGGACTCTACTGCCAAGAATATCATCTGTGGTCATCTGACCAAAGGATAGTATGGCCGCGTGAGTGCTTTGCAAACATCTAAGGTAGTCTGGGACTGGCTATCCAAGGTCAACGAAGGCGTCTCAACCTAGAGAGATCAGAGAATCAGTGTCCTTTGCAACCTCTTCAACCGCTTCAAGAGAAATGACAATGAGAATGTCCAGCTCACGTTTGATCAACTCACTAACATCACCAATGAGCTTCAAGCCCTCGGCGCTACTGAGATCACCAAGCATGAAGTCGTCAAGACACTACTGAGATCGCTTGACAGTTCGTTTGACACCCTAGCCCTGATGATTCAAGAATGTCCTGATTTCAAGACACTCGATCCGTCTGACATACTTGAGAGGCTCAACACACACGAGTTTCAGCTTTTTGAGAAAAGAGACATCTACGGTCCCAACTATGGGCGAACGTGTGCCTTGAAGGCAAAGGCTGTCTCCTCATCTGAAGAAGAATCTGAAAGCAGTTTTGATGATCCTGAAGACATTGGAAGGGAGCTTTCTATGCTTGTGAAGAAGTTCCAAAAATTCACCAAGAAGAAAAGCCTCAGAAAGTCTTCACGATCAAGCTCAAGGAATGATGAAGCTTCTGCTCATGACTATAAGAAGAGAACATGTCACAAGTACAAGAAACCCGGCCACTACATCTCTGAGTGTCCACAGTGGGACAATGAGAACAAGAAGAAGAAGAGCAAGGAGTATGACTCTGACGACAAGAAGAAGAAGAAGAAGAAATACTCAAAATCTTCTTCCAAGTCTTCCTCCAAGTCTTCATCACACAAGAAGAGATCATCTGGCAAGGCACGTGCGTTTGTTGGCAAGGAAATGGACTCTGAGGATGAGTCCGCTTCTGAGGAGGTGGAGGTGGAGTCTAAGGAGGAGTCCGATTCTGGTGTTGCGAGTCTGGCTACAGCATACGTTGCCAAGTCCATCTTCAACATTGAAGATAATGACTTCATCACCGATACCGATGCAAATGACAAGGACTACTCTGCTCCTTCCTACTGCTTCATGGCACGCGGTGCCAAGGTAAACACACGCACTACTCACTATCAAACATCTAGTGGCGATGACTCTGATTGTGGTTCCAAACCCAGCTACAAAACACTTGCTAAAATTGCAACTGAACAATAGAAAGCTATGGAACACATTCAAAAACTGTTAGACAAAAGCGATGATCTGTTAGACGCTGAAATGACTCGATCTCAGTCCTTAATTGAAGACATAAAAAATCTTCACGTTAAGTATGAGGAACTTGAAAGTCGTCATGAAACGCTCCCAACAACTCATGAAAGGCTTCCCTATGATTATCTTCAAAGGAACCAAGATCTTGAGAAATTGAGAGCGGCTCATGAAGATCTTCAAAAGGAAAACGAGTCACTTCGCGCCGAACAGATCAGTTCAGCTCAGGAAGGATTTGAACCACCATGTCTTAAATGCATTGAGCGCGATAACACTACTTCTGTTGCTGAATATTCTACTGCTGCTAGTGTTGCAATATCTTCAACTGTTGATGTGGTAACTAACCCCTCTACTGAGGATACCACTGCTATTGCTGATGAGAATGCTAGGTTGAAGACACTACTTGAAACAGGGATGTACAAAAGTCTCAAAGGGCATCAGACACTATGTGATGTCCTCAAAAGGCAGATCCTGAACCGAAACCCTAGAAAAGAGGGTATTGGGTTCGAAAGGAAAATGAATGCTGATGGCTCTTACTAGAAACCTGAGCAGTACCCCAAAACCACATGGGTTGCTGCAAAGGAACCTTCAGCAGATCCATCCACTCTATCTGGCTTCACTTGTACTAACCCCATTGTTATTGATGAATCCTTTGATGCAAACTATAAACTGTTTAAGAATCAGAATGGTGAAGTGTTTGCCAGGTATATTGGTACTAACTTCAGGAATGGACCGCCTATGAAGAAGATCTGGGTGCCGAAAAGGTGTTTGGAGAATCTTCCTGTGAATGTCATCATGACACCACAGGTGAAGAAGACAAACCCCAGACCACAGGCTTCATATGGTCCAAAGGCTTCATACAGACAGAGGACTCACCTGAGTCACACTAACGCAAATGTTTTGGAGGGAAGCCATACTCAGACCTATGAATATGAGCGCGGTCCATCAAACCGCCATGTTCATAAGACCAAGAACTATTCTGCTTATTCTTATGAGTACTATTGTCCTCCTGCAAGACTTTTCGCTAGGGCTCCAAAGCCAAAGTTCTCAGATGTTGCACTTAGACTTATTGCTTCGAAGCCACCCCTGAAGATATGGGTGGCTAAGAGACCTTAACTCTCTTTTGCAGGGAAAGGTCTCTAGACGAAAACCAAAATCATCTGATGCTATTGCTGTGGACCTCAAACATCTTGTAGGGCGCAATATCAAATGCCCAAATGGTCTTATTATGTACTTTGTTCCTGAATCACTTGCAACTTGCCCTATCAGTCCTAATCTCGATTTAAGCTTCAATAATCCATTGGTTCGTCAAATGTTTTTGCTTCACAATTCTCTTCGTGAAGCCTATCCCCCTAACTGCACTGTAGGGTACGACACCAGCTGCTTCAGAATGGATTATTGATAGTGGGTGTACAAATCACATGACTGGCAAGCGAAGCCTTCTCATGGACTCAACCTTACGTCCATCTGACAGAAGTCACATCAAATTTGCTGACACTGGTAAAAGCAAGGTATTGGATCTAGGTAGAGTTGCAATCTCAAAGGATCAACACATGGATAAAGTCATGCTTGTTGAATCCCTTGGTTTCAACTTAATGTCTGTCTCAATGCTTTGCGATTTAAACATGATTGTGATGTTTGGAAAATATCGTTGCCTTGTACTAATGGAATCTGACAAGTCTCTAGTGTTTGAAGGGTATCGGAAAGATGATTTGTACGTGGTAGATTTCTCAGCAGGACCACAACTTGCAGTATGTCTTCTAGCAAAAGCTTCTGAATGCTGGCTCTGGCATCGAAGGCTAGGGCATTCTGGCATGAGGAACCTCCACACCCTTGCAAGGAAGAAGCATGTCATAGGCATCGAGGGCGTCAAGTTCAAGAAGGATCACTTATGCGGTGCCTGTGAAGCATGAAAGATGACGAGGGCCAAGCATCCTTCGAAGACAATCATGACAACGACTCAACCCTTTGAACTGCTCCACATGGATCTTTTCGGTCCCACTCACTACTCCACTCTTACTACTACTGCTTGTCTCTATGGCTTTGTCATTGTTGATGATTATTCAAGATATACTTGGGTGCATATAATCCTTTACAAGACTGAAGTGCAGGATGTCTTCAGACACTTCGCCAATCGAGCAATGAACAACTATGGTGCCAAGATAAAGCACATCAGAAGTGACAATGGCACTGAATTCAAGAACACTGGCCTGGATACATATCTTGATACCTTAGGCATCACTCATGAATTCTCAGCTCCGTACACACCACAGCAGAATGGCGTCGTTGAACGCAAGAACAGAACACTTATTGAGATGGCTCGGACGATGCTTGATGAATACAAGACTCCAAGAAAATTCTGGCCTGAAGCCATTGACACTGCATGCCATATCATCAACCGTGTTTATCTTCACAAGCTTCTAAACAAGACATCCTATGAGCTCCTTACTGGCAAGAAGCCAAATGTCAGTTACTTCAGAGTATTTGGCGCCAGGTGCTGGATCAAGGATCCACATCATACTTCAAAATTTTCACCAAAAGCACATGAGGGTTTTATGCTTGGATATGGAAAGGATTCGCACTCCTACAGAGTCCTCAATCTCTTTCATTATAAAGTGGTTGAAACAGTGGATGTGCGGTTCGATGAGACTAACGGCTCACAAAGAGAGCACCTGCCAAATGTGCTAGATGAAGTTCCATCCAGTGAATCAATCAAACTTATGGGAACTGGAGAAATCATACCTTCTGAAGCTCAACCTGAAGAGGAACTTATCATCTCTGCACCTGATCAACCTAAAGACAATGCTCAACCTGAAGACAATCCCTCTAACAATGACAATGATCAGCAAGAGCAATATCTTCGTCCTGCACGTCCTCGTGTTGCAAATGAAGTGCAGATTGAGAGAATAATTGATAGCATCAATGCACCAGGTCCACTCACTCGTTCAAGGGCAACACAGCTAGCAAATTTCTGTGGGCACTTCACATTCGTCTCAATAACTGAACCCAAGAAAGTTTAAGAAGCCTTCATGGAACCTGAATGGATTCAAGCTATGCAAGAAGAGCTTCAACAGTTTGAGCTGAACAATGTATGGAAACTGGTTAAGCGTCCTGATCCTCGGAAGCACAATATAATAGGCACCAAATGGATATATCGCAACAAGCAAGATGAGCATGGTCAAGTTGTCAGAAACAAAGCTCGTCTCGTTGCTCAAGGATACACTCAAGTTGAAGGGATTGACTTCGATGAAACATTTGCTCCTGTGGCTAGACTTGAAGCCATACGCATACTGCTAGCCTATGCAAATCATCATAACATACTTCTATATCAAATGGATGTGAAGAGTGCCTTTCTCAATGGCAAGATTGAAGAAGTGTATGTTGCACAACCGCCTGGCTTTGAAGATCCAAAACATCCTGACATGGTGTACAAGCTCAACAAGGCACTGTATGGCCTCAAACAAGCTCCTCGGGCTTGGTATGACACACTCAAAGACTTCCTGAAGAGCAAAGGCTTCAAATCTGGTTCCCTCGACCGTACTCTCTTCACGAAGACATATGATGGTGAACTGTTTGTGTGCCAAATATATGTGGATGACATTATCTTCAGCTGCACCAATCAGAAATACAGTGAAGAGTTTGGATATATGATGCAAGAGCAATATCAGATGTCCATGATGGGTGAACTGAAATTCTTCCTTGGTCTTCAAATACGTCAGCAACGCAACGGCATCTTTATATCCCAAGAGAAGTATCTCAAAGATTGCCTGAAGAAGTTTGGTATGCAAGACTGCAAAGGCTTCACGACGCCAATGCCAGCCAAACATCATCTGGGTCCCGACGACAATGGTAAAGAGTTCGATCAAAAGGTATACCGCTCCATGTTTGGTTCTTTACTTTATCTATGTGCATCTAGGCCAGATATTATGCTTAGTGTTTGCATGTGTGCTCGATTCCAAGCGGCACCAAAGGAATCGCATCACTTAGCTGTGAAGCGAATTCTTTGATATTTGGCTTACACCCCAACTCTAGGATTATGGTATCCAAAGGGCTCAGAGTTTGATCTGGTTGGATTCTCGGATGTTGATTATACTGGTGACAAGGTGGATCGCAAGTCTACATCAGGCACATGTCATTTTCTGGGACGATCACTTGTATGTTGGTCTTCAAAGAAGCAGAACTGTGCATCTCTCTCCACTCCTGAATCTGAATACATTGCTGCTGGATCTTATTGCGCTCAGCTTCTGTGGACGAAGCAAACACTCGAAGACTATGGCATTCATATGAAGCAAGTGCCACTCTACTGCGACAACGAAAGCGCCATCAAGATTTCCAACAACCCAGTTCAGCACTCGAAGACAAAGCACATTGAAATTCGTCATCACTTTCTCAGAGATCATGTTGTGAAGGAAGATATTGATATCATATACGTCAACACTGAAGAGCAATTGGCAGATATCTTCACCAAGCCCTTGGATGAGAAGAGATTTTGCAAGTTACGGTGTGAGCTAAATATCTTGGAATCCTCAAATGTCCTGTGATCAGGCACACATCCTAACACTTATGCATATTGAGGACTTAGATGTGCAACACACGAAGTAAAGTATATCTTCAATCAATGAAGACATACATTCTAAGTGTGAATACATTAATGTGGAATTTGACTTCGGAGCGCCATGATAATTGTGCGCCGTGTCTGGGTCTAATACTTCCTATACGGTGGGTAACGCCACCACAAAATTCGTCTGTTTGAAGTGTTTTACCCATGGTGTTACATTTGCTATGTCTTCTTGTTGAATCTTTTGAACTAAGTGAATGTGATCGGACCCTAACCTCTCTATGCTTTCTATCTCGAACTCTATCTCTCCAAATCATATGCATTCTATTGATACTGTCGAATATCTTCTCTGCGTCCTTGTCAGCAGAAGATACAGAGACAAACATTAAGTCCGTTTTCAATGCTAATTCCTTCACCTGAAACCCGGAGAAGTGGGAACGACCACCTGACAATCCAGGCTTGCGTGGGAACATGGAACAACCTCTGATATGTTGCATGATGGCCATGTGTCCTTCAGATGTGAATCGCCAGGGGCACCTATGTAATAACACTGTGCCGTCCATGTCCCTATAAATACACGCCTCACCACAGTCATTATCCTTTCTTCCACTCTCGCACGAACCCTAGCGCCACCGCTAGCCCTCGACGACGCCGACGACAAAGCGCTTAGCTGCCGTGACCTCTCCGACGCCGTCTTCACGCCGGCCGCGGACATCGTCTTCTCCGCCGTCGCCGTAGGTGTCCTTCGTCACCATGTTAGGGCACGAACGATCAAACTGCTCGGCCTCCTCTTCCACTCCGTCTAGCAGTTCCTTGTGTGGTAAATAAAACTTCCTTTTTACGGCCCCTTTGATCCTATAGATTCGTCACTTTCTACCACAAGCAGTTTCTATTCACACAAGTTGGATCCACTTCATACTGCATCTCATATTATGCCTAGCATGTTCACTTATGCTTCACAAAGTAGTTAGATTCCTCACTTGTACTGATCTATGAATTCATACAAATCTGGAACCAAATCCTTATCTATGAGTGAATGTCTTCACACGATGAGGTCAATGTCTTCTAAACTAATTTATCTTCAAAATCTTCTGAGAATGCATATGACCTCTTCCCCTTCCCTCGCACCTTAATGTTGTCATAGGTACATGTCCGTGGGAGAATCCCTTGGTTCTCATAGTCTGCATTCATTTGCAGAATTCTTATAGCATCATATAAATTCTCCCGAAGCCAGTTCCTGTTTGTCCAGCAAGCGAAAGCCTCTGAAGCCTTTGAACGTGCTGAAGCCATTCAGTTTGAAGTTCATGGCTGCAGAGAAATCAGTAAGGAAGGGCGGCAGATAGCGTCGTGGGGGAACATCAAGAGATTTGCCTGATGACCTCTCAGAGCTTTACAAGACAGATCCTGAAGAGGATTACAATCAGCGCAAGAACCGAATCCAATGGATTCGAAGATATTGGGTAGAACAATGGTTCAAGTACAGGTTTGTGACAAAGGAATATGCTGAGAAGAATGCCATCAAGCGACCATGGGGAGACATCCTATATAGAAATCTTCAACCCAGGTCCAGAGATGAAGCCATTGAACAAGGCTTCTATCCCTGCATGGTCCGTGGACCACAGCCTGCGGATGCTGACCCATCATCACTGCTATGGTGTCGTGACGACAATCTATTCAAGCGCAACTTCCAGTTTGCCCAAAATTCAGCGAAGCAGAACAAGAAGTCATTGGGACTAGACTTCAACCCTAGTCCCTCCGCTCCCCGTGCCGATGGCACCCGCGAAGCTGAACCCAATCTTGTTGGGTCCTTCTATAACCTGGAAGGTCTCATCACTCATATCGTGGTTCAAGGGACAGCTGTGGATGAGCCTGCAGATGACGCTGAATCTGATGAAGCGCCTGCAGCGCCGAAGCCAAAGAAACTGAAGCAACCTAAAGTTTCAAAGCCTGCCTCAGCACCAAAAATCTCACGGGCGAAGCCACTGGCTACTGCACCTCCTGAAGACAGTGTGCAGTCTGAAGATCTGTCACGCATCTCCAAGCCCCCGAGAGTCAAGATGCCTCTGCCACACACCAGCCAAGAACTGACTGCTGCTGCTATTCTGCGCAACGATACCATTGATCTATCCAGCGATGAAGATCTTGCAGATGACTCTCTTGAGCAACTGATCAAGAGCAAAGAAGAAGCATAAATCTTCAACAATTTGCCTCTCTTTGACATGGCAATCATCCACGACTTCATCGATGAGTGGTTTGACACGCCCAACCTTTGCTTTGAAGATCTGCAACTTCCCATTGGCCTCAGTGTTGCCTTCCATGGCGCCATTGCTTCAGAGTTAGCTATAGCCCAGCGCATCGTTGAACTGAAGCAGAAGATTAACTTTGAGAAAGCTTAGTTCAAGAAGCATATGGCCAAGCTCAGAGTGCAAGAGGTCAAGAACTTCAAGATCATGCTGCACGAGCTCAAAGAAGCCTTTCTCAAGAAGCGTGAAGAAGCTCAAGGTTCTCGTGAGCGCATGAAGAGCCTGGCTGACAAGTGTGTGCAAGCCTACAATGAGGCTGAGAAGCGCAAGGCCCTTGGGCGTCCTGGCATCGACCCCAGGATGGCTGCAAAGCAGAAGAAGAAGAAGCCCGCTATGGCCGAACCCGCCGCACCAAGGCAGGAAGCACATCCCATTGTCTTCCCAGCCAACATGGCTGGCTCGAAGCCAAAGGCCAAGTCAACCGCTTCAGAACTGAAGAAGATGAGGACTGCTGAGGCTAAAGCCAGAAAGAGGAAACATTCTGAAGCCTCTGATGCTGCTCCCTCCAAGAAGCGGAAGACCAAGAAGGAATGGGCTGCTCCCACAGAGCCCCAGATTGTTGAACCTATCTCAATGGTTCGCCCTGCATCTACACATCAAGAGCGCCAATTGACTGTCCATGAGCCTGCTCTCACAGAGGCTCATGAAGTTGAAGACATTCCAGCAGCTGATCCCACCGCTGCTGAAGACATTGGTCACCATGACAATGTTGACGATGATGTAGTTCTTCCTCAGATCGAGCACCAACAGGTATCATCGCCTGTGCTTACACACAGCGAACTCATTAGCATTGGTCGTCCTCTGACGCCAATTGCTCAGGATGCATCATGGGCTGATCACCCACAACAACAAGTCACACCACCCCGGCAAGAAGAAGAAGACGACTTTGAGGCCCAGCCAACTCCATCTCCAAAGGCGTCGCCAGCGTTATGCAGGCTTCGTAAAGGACCAAGGTCTCAAGTCTCCGAGTCTGAGGCTAAAACTGCTGAAGACATTCCGGCTGCATCAGCTGATGACACCCAAGAAGAAGAACGTGTCCCTACTCCCCCAACTACTGATGAAGCTGTTCTCGAGGAGAACGTGTCTGTGCCCGACCCTCCAGCTCATCAAGTGGAGGTAGAACATCTTGAGGCTGCCACCACCAACACAAATGAAGCCAATGACGTAGTCATGGCTGAAGCAAATGTGGAGCCTACACCAACCCAAGAACCAGAAGTCAGTGAAGCCAATGATGCTACTGCTTCTGTTCCTGCGCCTGCTGCTGGCCCTCAGTTTGACTATCATATTGAGCATAGGCCTCAGGTACAGAAGCCAATGCCAAGGTTGCCCAGGTTTCCAGGTCCTGCATCAGCACCTGGATCCTTTAATGTCAACTGCTTCAAAGCAGACAACACCTTCTTCAATAGCTCCAAGAACCCCTACTCAAGGGAACGAATATCTTCTGATCGGTTCTGGAGCTATCCCCAGCGAAGCTATTACTCCTGCATTCTGTACAATCAAGGTCGCATCTTCCCACATATGCGTCTTGACACCGAAGCAATTGTTGGTCTGCCCTGTTTGGAAGAAGCTCTGGATTGCTTCAAAGAGGTTGGATTGTTGCCTTTCGTCACCGACCAAGAGCACTAGAACGAAGAGTTGCTGCTCCAATTTTATGCCACACTTCACATACATGGTTACAACAGAGATCCAAAGACTTGGGTCCTGGAGTGGATGACAGGAAATGTTCATCACGAAGCCAAAGCCTTTGATATCATTGAGCTCACTGGTCTGCCCACTCCTGGAGATCTCTATGAACCTGGATGTCAACTTCACAGTGAAGCTATGGAAAGCATCTTTCAGAAGCCTGAACCGAACATGAGTCAGATGCTCAGTATGATGAAGCCTTTGCCACAAGACGCTACATATCCTAAGGAGTTCTTTGTTGATGACCTGGAGTATCTGCCAAGGACTATCTATCACATTATATGGCGAACTCTCTGGCCCATCAAAGGACATTCTCCACATGCAAAGCTGGAAGGTGCAATGAAGACTTTGGTCTTCTATATTCTTCATGGCAAATGCTTCAATGCACAAGACTTCCTCATCCGCCAACTTGATGCATCAGGATCTGATCTTTTTGGCTTGAAGTTCTACGCTCCATGGATAATGCGATTGATTAAACTCCACTCAGCTATCTCATATCAGCCATCTGCTCGCAATCATCGGATCTTTCTGCCTGATGTGGATATGTCCGTTGAAGCCATTTATCCAGAGCCTGCCAAGGAACCTCTTAGTCTTCAGAATGCGTAGCATCAAAGTTTCACTCAGAACATTGCAGGAGTTGAAGCAGTCACTCGTGTTTATCCTCTGGCTGGTACTACACGTGCACCTCATCGTGCCCTTACTAAAGCCACTGAAAGCACTATTGCCCAACGACCCAAGAAGCGATCTCGTGTTCTCAATGACCGAGAGCTTCTGGTTGCTCTTCATCAGAAACAAGATAGGCATCATGACTGGCTGAAGCGCCAAATGCATAGCCTCTTGGTGGATGTCAACCGCATTCGCAATCTTGCCACCAAGAATGCCTTTGTTTCCCATGAAACCTGTCGGCGTACATGGAAAGGGCTGACGCTTATGTGTTCTGAGGATGATCTTCAAGAGGATGGCTTCCCTGAATGTTTCAAGTTTGACTCCACACCTCCCCGAAGGACTGTGCTGCGACGAACTCCGTCTCTTGAAGACTCTGAGTTCTCTTCCTCCGCGGCAAGTGTGAATGCCAGAGTGATCGAGGACGAAGATGATGCCACTTCACCGCCCCCTACTTCTGCACGCCTCGACACTGTCCCAAGTTCTTCTGCGCCGCCGAACACCACCGACAACCCTGCTGCTTCACCTACTCTTCATGGGAACGAGTAGATGCTCTATGTCTTCAAACCTTTTTGGTCCTCACTGACAAAAGGGGGAGAAGCATATGAGTTTGATAGTCTTCAAGCGGGTCCATATGGGCGGTTACCTTATGTTTTACCTAGTGTTTACAACTCTCGTTTTGATACATTTGATTCTTTGAGTTGTAACACTTAAACTCGATGGTCGTCTGCTACTTATTTGCTATTTTGTGATGCGATGATAAATCCCGCATGTGCGACGATAAATTCCGCACTTAGATCACTTTGCAGACGTACATTTTTCATTATGCATGTCATTATCTTCACATACCTTCATGCATGATGAATTGTCATCATAAGTTGAAGGATCTCCACAAGTACAACCTGCCATGTGCATTTGCATTCCAAAAGCAAATTACTTATATGCACATCTTCAGGGGGAGCCCATGCAACTTATGAAGACAATTCCTTATCCTTTACAATTTCACATATTATATTCCCTGTTGAAAACTTCAACTAGTTTGTCATCAATCACAAAAAAGGGGGAGATTGTAAGTGCATCTAGTGCCACCCCTAGTTGGTTTTGGAGTATTGATGACAAACCTAGTTGAGGGACTAATGTGTTTGTGAGAATTGCAGGATAACACAGGTAGAAGTCCCTCATTGATTCGGTTTTCCTACCAGAGATGACCCCTAAAAATGTATGAAGACATTGAAGTCAAAGGTGGTTTGTGAAGACATTCACATTGAAGACTATGACAAGAGAAGACATCGCATGAAGACTATGGAGCGCGAAGACTTAGATGTTTCGTAGTTCTTTTTCTTCTTTGTTGAGTCATAGGAACCACCGTACTGTTAAGTGGGGTCCAAGAGAACCAGTCAGAATGACTGAAGTGATGCTTAACCAAAATCCTATGTCTTCGAGTGAAGACTATGAGAGCGAATCTTGTTCAGGGTTGGACAAGTCAGCTTTTCTTGTAGCCCAAGTAAAGTTGCCGTGTGTGTTTGAAATCTGACCGTTGGAACACGTGTCAGTTCCTTAGTGACCCAGGGTCATTTCGGACAAATCAGGTCGGGTTGCCTAGTGGCTATAAATAGCCCACCCCCTACAACCATAAACGGTTGGCTGCTCAGAGTTAAAGTACGGCTTTTGTCGTTTGAGAGCAACCCACCTCGAAGCCTTTTGAGAGAGAATTCCTTGAGAGGATAAAGCCCTAACCACCCAGAGCCAAAGAGTGTTAGGCATCACTTAAGTCTTCTTGTCTGTGTGATCTGAAGACTTATTACACTTGAGGACTGTGAATCCTCCAGCCGGTTAGGCGTCGCGTTCTGAGCATCCAAGAGTCATTGTGGATCGCCGGTGAACGAAGTTTGTGAAGGTTGGAAGTCTACCTTGAAGACTTACCAGAGTGATTGGGCGAGGAGTGGGTGTCCTTAGCTCAAGGGGAATAAGGTGAAGACGAGGTCTTCTGAGTTGAATCTTAGCCTCCCTAACCAGACGTATAGTTGTCACAGCAAATGGAACTGGTCCAACAAATCATTGTCTTCAACGAGTCACTGGTTTCATCCTTCCCTTCCCTTTACTTACTGTTGGTCCTAGTGAAGTTATTGTATGATTGCATTATCTTCTGTCTTCACTGAGTGACTGCTTGTTCTGATTGGCTTCACAATATCTTCCTACCTGATCCTTACTGCCTAGCTGCCATTAGTTATTGTGCTTTCACTTCATTGAATACATGACTATGGTTTGCCTAGTGTAGTCTACCTTCCGCTACATGGTAATAGGTTTATTTCTATCGTTTGTCTTTGAAACTTACATGTTTTGAAGACCTTCATAAAAATCGCCTATTCACCCCCCCTCTAGTCGATCACTAGCACTTTCAGTTTGATTTTCCTTTTCTGCGATACTCTAAAACAAGGAAAAAAACAGAAACTGGCACTGGGCTCTAGGTAAATAGGTTAGTCCAAAAAATCATATAAAATAGCATATAAATGCATATAAAACATCCAAGGTTGATAATATAATAGCATGGAACAATCAAAAATTATAGATACGTTGGAGACGTATCAGTATCCCCAAGCTTAATTCCTGCTCGTCCTCGAGTAGGTAAATGATAAAAATTGAATTTTTGATGTGGAATGCTACCTAACATATTTATCCATGTAATATTCTTTATTGTGGCAAGAATATTCAGATCCATAAGATTCAAGACAAAAGTTTAATATTGACATAAAAATAATAATACTTCAAGCATACTAACAAAGTAATCATGTCTTCTCACAATAACATGGCCAAAGAAAGCTATCCCTACAAAATCATATAGTTCAGTCATGCTCCATTTTCGTCACACAAGAATGCTCTCATCATGCACAACCCCGATGACAAGCCAAGCAATTGTTTCATACTTTAGTAATCTCAAACTTTTTTCAACTTTCACGCAATACATGAGCGTGAGCCATGGATATAGCACTATGGGTGGAATAGAATATAATGAGGGGGTTATGTGGAGAAGACAAAAAGGAGAAAGTCTTACATCGACGCGGCTAATCAATGGGCTAGGGAGATGCCCATCAATTAATGTCAATGCAAGGAGTAGGGATTGCCATGCAACGGATGCACTAGAGCTATAAATGTATGAAAGCTCAACAAAAGAAACTAAGTGGGTGTGCATCCAACTTGCTTGCTCACGAAGACCTAGGGCACTTGAGGAGGCCCATTGTTGGAATATACAAGCCAAGTTCTATAATGAAAAATTCCCACTAGTATATGAAAGTGACAAAACAAGACACTCTCTATCATAAAGATCATGGTGCTACTTTGAAGCACAAGTGTGGAAAAAGGATAGTAGCATTATCCCTTTTATTTTTTATTTTTTTATTTGGCCTTTCTTTTTTATTTGGCCCCTTTTTTGCCTTTTTTTGGGACAATGCTCTATGAATGATGATCATCACACTTCTATTTACTTACAACTCAAGAATTACAACTCGATACTTAGAACAAGATATGACTCTATATGAATGCCTCCGGCGGTGTACTGGGATTGCGATGAATCAAGTGTGACATGTATGAAAAATTATGAATGATGGCTTTGCCACAAATACGATGTCAACTACATGATCATGCAAAGCTATATGACAATGATGACGCGTTTCATAATAAACGGAACGGTGGAAAGTTGCATGGCAATATATCTCGTAATGGCTATGGAAATGCCATAATATGTAGGTATGGTGGCTGTTTTGAGAAAGATATAAGGAGGTTTATGTGTGAAAGAGCGTATCAAATCACGGGGTTTGGATGCACCGGCGAAGTTTGCACCAACTCTCAATGTGAGAAAGGGCAATGCACGGTATCGAAGAGGCTAGGAATGATGGAAGGGTAAGAGTGCGTATAATCCATGGACTCAAAATTAGTCATAAAGAACTCACATACTTATTGCAAAAATCTACAAGTCATCAAAAATCAAGCATTACGTGCATGCTCCTAGGGGGATAGATTGGTAGGAAAATACCATCGCTCGTCCCCGACCGCCACTCATAAGGAAGACAATCAAATAACACCTCATGTTTCAAATTTGTTACACAATGTTTACCATACGTGCATGCTACGGGACTTGCAAACTTCAACAGAAGTATTTCTCAAATTCACAACTACTCAACTAGAACAACTTCAATATCACTATCTCCATATCTCAAAACAATCATCAAGTATCAAACTTCTCTTAGTATTCAATGCACTCTATATGAAAGTTTTTATTATACCCATCTTGGATGCCCATCATATTAGGACTAAATACATAACCAAAGAAAATTACCATGATGTTCTAAAAGACTCTCAAAATAATATAAGTGAAGCCTGAGAGTTCATCTATTTCTTCAAAATAAAACCACCACCGTGCTCTAAAAAGATATAAGTGAAGCACTGGAGCAAATGACAAACTACTCCGAAAGATATAAGTGAAGATCAATGAGTAGTCGAACAATTATGCAACTATATGAAGACTCTCTAACATTTAATAATTTCAGATCTTGGTATTTTATTCCAAAATCAATCAAAGCAAAAGGAAATAAAATGACGCTCCAAGCAAAACACATATCATGTGGGGAATAAAAATATAGCTCCAAGTAAAGTTACCGATGAATGAAGACGAAAGAGGGGATGCCTTCCGGGGCATCCCCAAGCTTAGGCTCTTAGTTGTCCTTAGCTTAGGCTCTTAGTTGTCCTTGGATATTACCTTGGGGTGCCTTGGGCATCCCCAAGCTTAGGATCTTGCCACTCCTTATCCCATAGTCCATCAAATCTTTACCCAAAACTTGAAAACTTAACAACACAAAACTTAACAGAAAACTCGTAAGCTCTGTTAGCGAAAGAAAACAAAACACCACTTCAAGGTACTGTAATGAACTCATTATAAATTCATATTGGTGTAATATATACTTCATTCCAACTTATCTATGGTTCATATCTGTAACACCCCGGATGTAACTTTCCCAATTTGTACTCCAACTCTTGCCGTTTCCGGCGTTAAGTTAATTTATTATCTCGGGTTCGGGTTTTTGTCTCCGTGTGTTGTTGTCATTGTCATGCATCTCATATCATGTCTTCATGTGCATTGCATTTTCATACGTGTTCGTCTCATGCATTCGAGCATTTTCCCCGTTGTCCGTTTTGCATTCCGGCGTTTCGTTCTCCTCCGGTGGTCATTTCCAGCTTTCTTTCGTGTGTGGGGATTAAACATTTCCGGATTGGACCGAGACTTGCCAAGCGGCCTTGGTTTACTACCGGTAGACCGCCTGTCAAGTTTCGTATCATTTGGACTTCGTTTGATACTCCAACGGTTAACCGAGGGACCGAAAAGGCCTCGTGTGTGTTGCAGCCCAACACCCCTCCAATTTGGCCCAAAACCCACCTAAGTATTCTCCATCATCTAGAGTGTTCGATCACGATCGAGTGGCCGAAAACCGCACCTCATTTGGACTCTCCTAACTTCCTCTATGCCTATTTAAAGACCCCTTCCCCGAAATCCGGATTCCCCCTCGTCCGAAACCCTAAAATCCACCTCGCGCGCCGCCGGACACTTTCCCTGCCGACGGACGTGTCCGCCGCCATGTCCGCCGCCACGTGGCAGCCTCCCATTCGCCGCCTCCCTCTCTCTCCACCGCCGCCGCCGGAGCCCGCCGCGGCCCGTGGCCGGCCCGCCCGCGCCTGCGCACGGGCCAGAGGAGCCGCCGCCGCCGCCTCTTTCTCCCTCCTTCGCCCGACGCCCCTCGCCGCCCGTCGCCGACGAGCCGCCGCCGCCTCTCCGCCGCGGGCATCCGCACGCCGTGCGCCACAGCTCCTCGCCGGCCCCCCCGCCTCCGCCCGCCCTGCGTCGCCCCGCCGGCCAACGCAGCCTCCTCCGGCCTCGCCCCTCGCCTCGGCCTCTCCCTTCGGCGCCGGTGAACAGGAGCTCCGGCAAGAGCTCCGGTGGACCTCGATCCGCGTGCTGCGCCTAGATCTGATTCGGTTGCTACAATAACCCTAATTTTCGCGAGGTTGATTTTTCTCTAAGTCCCAGAATTCTAGATCCATGTGCCCTTCTTCCTAACCCCGTAACTTTGCATCCATAGCTCCGATTCATGCATATAGCATATCAAAATGTTCATCTCAGAGAGTATATCATTTCATTCCATTGCATCATTTTTATTTGAGTTCATCTTGATGCCCGAAATGCCGTTAGAAGAGGGCTACTTGAGATAATTGTCAGATCTGCTACTCCGTTTAGATTTTTGTCATTTTTGCCATGATTAATGTGTGCATGATATGCCCTGATGCTCTACATGTGTTTTGTTAAGGGTTTTGTCATGTTTCTAGAGGTGCAACCCATGTATTTTTGTGATGTGTGTGGTGACTTGTGCAAGCTTGCAAAGTGGTGCACTTGCTAATTCTGTTTTCAGGGACTTAGCAATTTCACTAAGTCCTGGAGCTGTTTATCTCATGATGCCATATGTTCATGTTGTTTCCTATTGATCCGTGCCTCTTTTGTGGATGATCAATAAGGATGTTTTGTTATTATTGTAGTGATCTATCCATCCGTGCCTTTGTTTGCAATTATGGAGCACCCGAGCTTGAGTCAATCGAGCTCTACTTTTGCTACTTTGTGAATCTGGGCAGATTGTCAACTTGTTTGCAATTTTGCCGATGATGTTGTAGTTGATCCGTGCATGTTATGCTATTGTTCTTGACATGTCTAGCTTGCATTTTGTGTGTTCGTGATAGATGTATGCTTGTCTTGCCATGACTTGCACCATAGTGAGTGCACCGAGCTCGTAAACATGCCTACTTGAGTTATATTTCAGCTTGCTCCAGTTTTCACTAAGTATGAAAACTGATTATGTTTTTGCTATGTTCACATGCTTGCAATTGTATTTTCTGATCCCTTTTGGCTCAAGGTCACTAAGGGACTTTTTTTAAGCTCTTTGAGTAGCACCATGCCATGCTTTACTTTGCCATGTTCAGGTCCTGTAGCATGTAGTTTTGTTGCTCCGAAGAGGGCTACCTGATCTGAAATTCCACACAAGTGTTAATTTCACCAAGTCTGAGATCTGTTTGCCATATGCATTTTTGCCATGCTTGTTTGAACCTGTTAATGGATGAATTGGCCGTAGCTCAGTGCTAGACTTTTGTTAAGCATCTTGTATGCATCCCTGCCATGTATTTTGTTGTCATGTTTGGGTGCTGTATCATGTTCATTTCATTGCATTTAGATGCCTACTTGCTGTAAATCGCAGACCAGTGCCATTTTTGAATCGCTTGCCATTTCCAAACCGTAACCCGATTTCAGCGTTCTTTATATCATTTTCAAGCGATTTCATCTCATCTTTCCAGTACCACACTTGGATTTCCAAGTTGAGGCCAGGTTCATGCATTTCCTGTCATATCTTGCATTTTGCATCCCGCATCGCATCCCGTATAGCATATCATCATTTCATCATATTGCTTGATCCTTGCACGTGGTTGATTGTATCCTTGTTGCTTGTTTGTCTTGTTTGGGTAGAGCCGGGAGACGAGTTCGCTAACGAGGAGCCCGTTGAGTTTGCTTTCGAGGATCCAGTCAACTCTGACTACTGTGCAGGCAAGATGATCATACCTCGAAATCACCACTATCTTTGCTATGCTAGTTTGCTCGCTCTTTTGCTATGCCAATGCTACGATGCCTACCACTTGCTTGCAAGCCTCCCAAATTTCCATGTCAAACCTCTAACCCACCATGTCCTAGCAAACCGTTGATTGGCTATGTTACCGCTTTGCTCAGCCCCTCTTATAGCGTTGCTAGTTGCAGGTGAAGATTGGAGGCCGTTCCTTGTTGGAACATCTTTTATTTACTTGTTGGGATATCATTATATTGCCATGTTATCTTAATGCATCTATATACTTGGTAAAGGATGGAAGGCTCGGCCTCTCGCCTAGTCTTTTGTTCCACTCTTGCCGCCCTAGTTTCCGTCATATCGGTGTTATGTTCCCGGATTTTGCATTCCTTACGCGGTTGGGTTATAATGGGAACCCCTTGATATTTCGCCTTGATTAAAGCTTTTCCAGCAATGCCCAACCTTGGTTTTACCATTTTCCACCTAGCCTTTTCTTTCCCTTGGGTTATGCAGACTCAAGGGTTATCTTATTTTAACCCCCCCGGGCCAGTGCTCCTCTGAGTGTTGGTCCAACCGAGCGATGTCCAGGGCTACCAGGGGAACTCTGGGCTGGCCTACCCGACGTCTGGCTCATCTGAGTGTGCCCTGAGAACGAGATATGTGCAGCTCCTATCAGGATTTGTTGGCACATTCGGGCGGTGTTGCTGGTCTTGTTTTAACCTGTCAAAGTGTCTTGAATCACCGAGATACCGAGCCTGATCGGAACGTATTAGGAGGAGGTCTATTCCTACGTTGACCGTGAGAGCTTGTCATGGGCTAAGTTGGGACTCCCCTGCAGGGATTTGAACTTTCGAAAGTCGTGCCCGCGGTTATGGGCAGATGGGAATTTGTTAATGTCCAGTTGTAGATAACTTGAACCTTAACTTAATTAAAATGAATCAACCGAGTGTGTTACCGTGATGGCCTCTTCTCGGCGGAGTCCGGGAAGTGGACACGGTGTTGGAGTAATGTTTGCGCAGGTTGCTCTCTAGTTTCTCGCTCGCGCTTTGCCACCTCTTCCCGCTCTCTTTTGCGTATAAGTTAGCCACCATACTTGCTAGTCGCTTGTTGCAGCTCCACATATTTACCTTGCCTTACCTATAAGCTTAAATAGTCTTGATCGCGAGGGTGTGAGATTGCTGAGTCCCTATGGCTCACAGATTACTATTACACCAGATGCCTGTGAGGGCGTATGAGCTCAAGTGGGAGTTCGACGAAGACTCTCAACGTTACTATGTTTCCTTTCCCGATGATCAGTAGTGGTGCCCAGTTGGGGGTGATTGGGACCGTGTCGCATGTTGGGTTCTCTTTTATTTTGGCGCCGTAGTCGGGCCATGAGTGTTTGGATTATGTAATGTTATTTATGTACTTGATTGACGTGGCGAGTGTAAGCCAACTATGTTACCTCCCCTTTATGATTTATATTACATGGGATGTTGTGAAGATTGCCTAACTTGCGACATATGCCTTCAATGCGATTATGCCTCTAAGTCGTGCCTCGACACGTGGGAGATATAGTCACATCGAGGGTGTTGCAAGTTGGTAATCAGAGCCATCCCCGACCTTAGGAGCCCCATTGCTTGATCGTTTTTAGCGGCCGAGTTGTGTCTAGAAAAATGTTTTGAGTCTTTTAGGAATTATATATCGGAGAGATTAGGAATTCTTTTTACTTCCCAGTCTCCTCATCGCTCTGGTAAGGCATCCTGACGTAGAGTTTTGACTCTTCTCTTCTCAAATTTCACTAAAAAAATTTAGGATCACGCGGGTATCTTGGAATCGTTCCGATGGTTTTATGATGAGAACATTGTCTTGGTGCCTCCTGTCAGGGGTTTAGTGGAAGTGTCCCGGGGAGTTGAGCTCTGAGGTGTTGTCATCATAATTTTATTGTTGCAGTTCTGGAATACCTGAGTTTAGTACGCCGACATCGAAAATCTCTTTTATGCAGTTCGTTGGTGAGATAACCTCGACGCCACCCAGTACTGGGGCGGGAGTTCGGGAGTATCGCCATAACTTGTATAACGGATGCTTTTCGAAGGTTGAGGTAGATGGTTTCCGAAGGTTTCTTGGTTATGTGTTGAAGGATGGATACAGCTGGATGTAGGATTTGCTAGTTTGGGTGAGATATTATGCTTCCCCTGTATCCCCAACACCTGATTCATAACCGGAAAGGTTCGGGAGTTTCATAGGTGTGAATTCTAGTAGCTCTAGTTCTTCTTCCACGGATATTGGTTTGAGATGGGGATTTCTTACCGATTATTCGTTCTTGATCCGTACCTTGTTGATTTATTTCTCTACCTTAATTCTACGTGGCTTCTCAATTTATGGATATGTGACCATTTCAAGAGGAATGCATTCGTTCATTTTGTCCGGATGTGAAGACTATATGTTGCAATTTCCATTCCGTTGGATTCAGCTTCAATAATTGTCTATCAATGTGCTAATGGTGGTCAACCTCTTCAGGATGGCTCCTCCAACGCGCACGACTCCGAATCCTGATCCGTCACCACCTCCACCTCCTCCGGAGGCATGCAAGCTGTGATGGCCGCAACCAATGCAAACACACAGTTGATCATGCAAATTCTTCAAGAGCGCAATCAAGGCAAACAAGGGAATCAAGGCAGCAATCAGAATCACTTTGCTTCACTCAACCAGTTCCTTGCTAACGGGCCAAAGACTTTCAGCAATTGTGTTGAGGCAACCGATGATGACGATTGGCTTGTGGATCTGTGCAAGCATTTTGAGTGCAGTAATGTCAGGCCTGAGGACTTTGTTAAGTTCGCTTCCTTCCAACTCAAAGATCAAGCTGCAGAATGGTTCCAGCAGTACAAGGACTCCAGAGGTGGACGTGTTATCACTTGGGATGATTTCCGTCGAGATTTACGAGCTCATCATATTCCTCAAAGCGTGGTTGAAAGCAAGCGTGAGGAATTCCGCAATCTGAAGCAAGGCTCTTTATCTGTCTATGACTACAACAAGTTGTTCCAGAAGCTCGCCCGCTTTGCCAAGAAGGACGTCCCTGATGAGAAGAGCATGATATACCAGTTCAGGGGTGGTCTCAGAGAAGAAATTCAGCTCGCTCTTGTTCTCTTCGAGCCCTTGAGATACGATGAGTTCTACAACATGGCACTGAAGCAAGAGGCTGCTCAGTTGAGGTGTGATGCTTCCAGGAAGCGAGTCAGAGATGTTACTCCTTCTTCCTCTACTCAAGTGACCAAGCAGCAGAAGTTTTGGCTTCCTCCTCCTCCGTTCCGTCAGCCGTTTCAGCAGAAGAGCAAAGGTGGCAGTGGTTCTTCCCACCCACCCAACCCTGGCTTTCAGAACAAGACTTCGTCTCAAGCTCCAAGATCGAGTGCTCTGTACCACCGTCCGCTTTCAGAGGTCACGTGCAACAAGTGCCAACAGAAGGGTCACTAT
The DNA here is from genome assembly GCF_003073215.2 of Triticum urartu. NCBI lineage: Eukaryota > Viridiplantae > Streptophyta > Magnoliopsida > Poales > Poaceae > Triticum > Triticum urartu. The sequence goes on from NC_053023.1 coordinate 351,677,913, forward strand.
GCCAACAAGTGTTTCAACCAGAGGCGTCTTCCTCCTCCTCCTGTCAGATCGGCAAGTACAGCTGTGGTCAAGCATAACCCCAAGTCCGCCAAGGTCAACTTGATGAATGCAGCTCAGGCAGAGGACTCGTCAGATGTGATCATGGGTAACCTTCCTGTTAATGATATTCTTGCAAAAGTTCTTTTTGACACGGGTGCATCGCATTGTTTCATCTCGAGACCATTTGTTTCTAAGCATGAGTTGCCTTTGCAAGATTTGCCTAGACAGTTATCTATTGTTTCTCCGGGTAAATTCATGAATGCAAGCGCTATTGCCCCAGATGTTTCTATCACATTGGGCGATTACAAGTTTCTCTCTTCTCCGGTGGTTCTTGGAAACTCGGATATTGATCTTATTCTCGGAATGGATTGGCTTTCTAAGCACAAGGCTCAGCTTGATTGTGCTTCCAGGCAGATTCAATTGACTCATTCGTCTGAGGATGTAATTGTCTTTGCTGCTCGTGATGATACCATCCGTATGTTTTCTCTCAATGAGAAGGATGAATTGGATGTTATTTCGCAAATTCTAGTCGTTTGCGAATATCAAGACGTCTTTCCAGAAGAGCTTCCAGGAATGCCTCCGCACCGGCCAGTTGAATTCGTTATTGATCTTGAGCCTGGCACGGAACCTGTGTGCAAACGTCCTTACAAGCTCGGACCTGAAGAGTTGAAGGAGCTGAAGAAGCAACTCGATATTCAAGAGAAAATGGGTCTCATCCGGCCTAGTTCTTCTCCGTGGGGTTGTGGTGTTCTTTTTGTGAAGAAGAAGGATGGAACGGACCAACTTTGTGTTGATTACCGTCCAGTGAACAAGAAGACCATTAAGAACAAATATCCACTTCCCAACATCAATGAGCTGTTCGAACAACTCAGAGGTGCCCAAGTATTCTCCAAGCTTGATCTCTGTATGGGTTATCATCAGATTCGAATCCGTGAGCAAGATATTCCCAGGACGGCTTTCAGGACAAGCTTTGGTTCATATGAATACACTATCATGTCTTTTGGCCTCGTCAACGCTCCTCCGACGTTCTCTCGCATGATGAACTTCATCTTCAACGCCTACACCAATGACTTCGTTTTGGTCTATCTCGACGACATTCTGGTTTTCTCCAAGAACAAGAAAGATCATGCCAAGCACTTGTGTTTGGTTCTTGATAAGTTGAGGGAACACAAGTTCTACGCCAAGTTCTGCAAGTGTGAATTTTGGCTCGATGAGGTTCTTTATCTTGGTCATATCATCTCTACCAAGGGCATTGCCATGAATCCTGAGAAGGTGTCTGCAATTGTGAATTGGGAACCTCCTCAGAACGTGAAGCAACTCCGTAGCTTCCTCGGTCTCGCAAGCTATTGCCGAAGATTCATTGAAAACTTTTCTAAGATCGCGAAACCTCTCTCAAATCTTCTCCAGAAGCACGTCAAGTACGTTTGGTCTCCGGAGTGTGACATTGCTTTCAACACTTTGAAAGAGAAATTGATCACTGCTCCAGTTCTCACTCCGCCTGATGAATCCAAGCCGTACGAGGTCTTTTGTGATGCCTCTCTCCAAGTTCTTGGCGCAGTATTGATGCAAGAGAAGAAAGTTGTTGCTTATACCTCTCGCCAGTTGAAGCCTAATGAGAAGAACTACCCCACTCATGATCTCGAGTTGGCGGCAGTTGTGCATGCTCTTTTGACTTGGAGACATCTTCTAGTGGGAAGAAAAGTGGACATTTTCACTGATCACAAGAGTCTCAAGTACATCTTCACTCAGCCTAATCTCAACCTCAGGCAAACTCAATGGGTCGAAATGATTCAAGAGTATAATCCGAGTATTGAGTATACTCCAGGCAAGGCCAATGTGATTGCTGATGCTTTGAGCAGGAAAGCTTACTGCAACAGTCTGATTCTCAAGCCTTATCAACCCAAGCTCTGTGAAGCTTTCCGCAAACTTAACCTGCAAGTTGTTCCTCAAGGATTCCTCGCCAACCTTCAAGTCTCTCCTACCTTAGAAGACCAGATTCGCCAAGCCCAGCTTCTTGATGCTATGGTGAAAAAGGTGAAGATTGGGATTGCCAAGAGTCAACCCAAGTACAAGTGCTACCGCCTTGATGACAAGGACACTCTTTTCTTCGAGGATCGTATTGTTGTACCCAAAGGTGACCTTCGTATAGTGATCATGAACGAGGCTCATAATTCTCTCCTCTCCATCCACCCTGGGAGCACGAAGATGTATCAGGACCTCAAGCAAGCTTATTGGTGGACTCGAATGAAGCGTGAAATTGCTCAATTCGTGAATGAATGTGACGTCTGCAGAAGAGTGAAGGCAGAACACCAAAGGCCAGCTGGTCTCCTCCAACCTCTCGCCATTCCAGAATGGAAGTTTGACCAAATTGAAATGGACTTCGTGACTGGGTTTCCAAAGTCCAAGCGTGGCAATGACGCTATATTCGTTGTCATTGACAAACTCACCAAAGTGGCTCACTTTCTGCCTATCAAAGAGTCGATCACTGCAGCTCAATTGGCGGAACTCTATACCTCTCGTATTGTCTCTCTGCACGGTATTCCACAAGTGATCTCTTCAAACCGTGGCAGTATCTTTACCTCGAAGTTTTGGGATTCTTTTCAGAAGGCCATGGGCACAAACATCCGCTTCAGCACAGCTTTCCATCCTCAAACTAGTGGTCAAGTCGAGCGTGTCAACCAGATTCTTGAAGATATGCTCAGGGCTTGTGTGATCTCCTTCGGCATGAAGTGGGAGGATTGTCTTCCTTATGCTAAATTCTCCTACAACAACAGTTTTCAAGCAAGTTCGGGCAAGGCCCCATTTGAAATTCTGTATGGCAGGAAGTGCTGTACCCCTCTCAACTGGTCTGAAACCGGTGAACGTCAGCTTTTGGTAATGACTTAATCACAGAGGCAGAGGAAATGTGCAAAGTCATTCGTGATAACCTCAAAGCAGCCCAATCCCGCCAGAAGAGCTACTATGATAGTAAGCACCGTGATTTGGCTTTCGGGATCGGAGATCTTGTTTACCTCCGTGTCTCTCCTATGAAAGGTACTCGTCGCTTCGGTATCAAAGGGAAGCTTGCCCCTAGATACATGGGACCTTTCAAGATTGTCAGCAAGAGAGGCGACCTTGCCTATCAACTCGAGCTTCCTTCAAACTTTGCAAATGTTCATGACGTGTTCCATGTCTCTCAGCTTCGAAAGTGCTTCAAGACTCCTGATCGCACCGTCAACTTCGAGGACATTGATCTCCAAGAAGATCTCTCTTATCGTGAGCACCCAGTTGCTACTCTTGAAGAGACTGAATGCAAGACTCGCAACAAGTCAATCAAAATTCTCAAAGTCAAGTGGTCACATCATTCCGACCGTGAAGCTACCTGGGAACGCGAGGATCACCTCCGTTCTGAGTACCCGGCGTTCTTTCAGTCCTAGATCTCGGGACGAGATCCTTTCATAGTGGTGGAGTGTTGTAACACCCCGGATGTAACTTTCCCAATTTGTACTCCAACTCTTGCCGTTTCCGGCGTTAAGTTAATTTATTATCTCGGGTTCGGGTTTTTGTCTCCGTGTGTTGTTGTCGTTGTCATGCATCTCATATCATGTCTTCATGTGCATTGCATTTTCATACGTGTTCGTCTCATGCATTCGAGCATTTTCCCCGTTGTCCGTTTTGCATTCCGGCATTTCGTTCTCCTCCGGTGGTCATTTCTAGCTTTCTTTCGTGTGTGGGGATTAAACATTTCCGGATTGGACCGATACTTGCCAAGCGGCCTTGGTTTACTACCGGTAGACCACCTGTCAAGTTTCGTATCATTTGGACTTCGTTTGATACTCCAACGGTTAACCGAGGGACCGAAAAGAGCTCGTGTGTGTTGCAGCCCAACAACCCTCCAATTTGGCCCAAAACCCACCTAATTCTTCTCCATCATCTAGAGCGTTCGATCACGATCGCGTGGCCGAAAACCGCACCTCATTTGGACTCTCCTAGCTCCCTCTATGCCTATTTAAAGACCCATTCCCCGAAATCCGGATTCCCCCTCGTCCGAAACCCTAAAATCCACCTCGCGCGCCGCCGGACACTTTCCCTGCCGACGGACGTGTCCGCCGCCACGTGGCCGCCTCCCATTCGCCGCCTCCCTCTCTCTCCACCGCCGCCGCCGGAGCCCGCCGCGACCCGTGGCCGGCCCGCCCGCGCCCGCGCACGGGCCAGAGGAGCCGCCGCCGCCGCCTCCTTCTCCCTCCTCTGCCCGACGCCCCTCGCCGCCCATCGCCGACGAGCCGTCGCCGCCTCTCTGCCGCGGGCCGCCGCGCGCCGCAGCTCCTCGCCGGCCCCGCCGCCTTCGCCCGCCCCGCGTCGCCCCACCGGCCACCGCAGCCTCTTCCGGCCTCGCCCCTCGCCTCGGCCTCTCCCTCCGGCGCCGGTGAACAGGAGCTCCGGCGAGAGCTCCGGTGGACCTCGATCTGCGTGCTGCGCCCAGATCTGATTCGGTTGCTACAGTAACCCAAATTTTCACGAGGTTGATTTTTCTCTAAGTCCCAGAATTCCAGATCCATGTGCCCTTTTTCCTAGCCCCGTAACTTTGCATCCGTAGCTCCGATTCATGCATATAGCATATCAAAATGTTCATGTCAGAGAGTACATCATTTCATTCCCTTGCATCATTTTTATTTGAGTTCATCTTGATGCCCGAAATGCCGTTAGAAGAGGGCTACTTGAGATAATTGTCAGATCTGCTACTCCGTTTAGATTTGTCATTTTTTCCATGATTAATGTGTGCATGATATGCCCTGATGCTCTACATGTGTTTTGTTAAGGGTTTTGTCATCTTTCCAAAGGTGCAAACCATGTATTTTTGTGATGTGTGTGGTGACTTGTGCAAGCTTGCAAAGTGGTGCACTTGCTAATTCTGTTTTCAGGGACTTAGCAATTTCACAAAGTCCTGGAGCTGTTTATCTCATGATGCCATATGTTCATGTTGTTTCCTATTGATCCGTGCCTCTTTTGAGGATGATCAGTAAGGATGTTTTGTTATTATTGTAGTGCTCTATCCATCCATGCCTTTGTTTGCAATTATGGAGCACCCTAGCTTGAGTCAATCGAGCTCTACTTTTGCTACTTTGTGAATCTGGGCAGATTGTCAACTTGTTTGCAATTTTGCCGATGATGTTGTAGTTGATCCGTGCATGTTATGCTATTGTTCTTGACATGTCTATCTTGCATTTTGTGTGTTCGTGATAGATGTATGCTTGTCTTGCCATGACTTGCACCATAGTGAGTGCACCGAGCTCGTAAACATGCCTACTTGAGTTATATTTCAGCTTGCTCCAGTTTTCACTAAGTATGAAAACTGATTATGTTTTTGCTATGTTCACATGCTTGCAATTGTATTTTCTGATCCCTTTTGGCTCAAGGTCACTAAGGGACTTTTTTTAAGCTCTTTGAGTAGCACCATGCCATGCTTTACTTTGCCATGTTCAGGTCCTGTAGCATGTAGTTTTGTTGCTCCGAAGAGGGCTACCTGATCTGAAATTCCAAGACAAGTGTTAATTTCACTAAGTCTGAGATCTGTTTGCCATATGCATTTTTGCCATGCTTGTTTGAACCTGTTAAATGGATGAATTGGCCGTAGCTCAGTGCTAGACTTTTGGTTAAGCATCTTGTAATGCATCCCTGCCATGTATTTTGTTGTCATGTTTGGGTGCTTGTAGCATGTTCATCTCATTGCATTTAGATGGCTACTTGCTGTAAATCGCAGACCGGTGTCAATTTTTGAAATCGCTTGCCATTTCCAAACCGTAACTCCGATTTCCGCGTTTCCTTTATATCGTTTTCAAGCGGATTTCATCTCATCTTTCCAGTGGCACACTTGGATTTCCAAGTTGAGGCCAGGTTCATGCATTTCCTGTCATATCTTGCATTTTGCATCCCGCATCGCATCCCGCATAGCATATCATCATTGCATCATCTTGTTTGATCCTTGCACGTGGTTGATTGTGTCCTTGTTGCTTGTTTGTCTTGTTTGGGTAGAGCCGGGAGATGAGTTCGCTAACGAGGAGCCCGTTGAGTTTGCTTTCGAGGATCCAGTCAACTCTGACAACTGTGCAGGCAAGATGATCATACCCTTGAAATCACTACTCTCTTTGCTATGCTAGTTTGCTCGGTCTTTTGCTATGCCATTGCTATGATGCCTACCACTTGCTTTCAAGCCTCCCAAATTGCCATGTCAAACCTCTAACCCACCATTGTCCTAGCAAACCGTTGATTGGCTATGTTACCGCTTTGCTCAGCCCCTCTTATAGCGTTGCTAGTTGCAGGTGAAGATTGGAGGCCCGTCCTTGGTTGGACTTTTATTTTAATTGTTGGGATATCAATATATTATCTTGTTATCTTAATGCATCTATATACTTGGTAAAGGGTGGAAGGCTCGGCCTCTCGCCTAGTGTTTTGTTCCAATCTTGCCGCCTTAGTTTCCGTCATATCGGTGTTATGTTCCCGGATTTTGCGTTCCTTACGCGGTTGGGTTATAATGGGAACCCCTTGATAGTTCGCCTTGATTAAAGCTTTTCCAGCAATGCCCAACCATGGTTTTACCATTTGCCACCTAGCCTTTCTTTCCCTTGGATTCTGCAGACTCAAGGGTCATCTTTATTTTAACCCCCCCAGGCCAGTGCTCCTCTGAGTGTTGGTCCAACCGAGCGATGTCCGGGCTACCAGGGGCAACTCTGGGCTGGCCTACCCGACGTTCGCTCATCTGAGTGTGCCCTGAGAAGAGATATGTGCAGCTCCTATCGGGATTTGTCGGCACATTCGGGCGGTGTTGCTGGTCTTGTTTTAACCTGTCGAAGTGTCTTGAGTTACCGAGATACCGAGTCTGATCGGAACGTCTTGGGAGGAGGTCTATTCCTTCGTTGACCGTGAGAGCTTGTCATGGGCTAAGTTGGGACTCCCCTGCAGGGATTGAACTTTCGAAAGCCGTGCCCGTGGTTATGGGCAGATGGGAATTTGTTAATGTCCGGTTGTAGATAACTTGAACCTTAACTTAATTAAAATGAATCAACCCAGTGTGTTACCGTGATGGCCTCTTCTCGGCGGAGTCCGGGAAGTGGACATGGTGTTGGAGTAATGTTTGCGCAGGTTGCTCTCTAGTTTCTCGCTCGCGCTTTGCCACCTCTTCCCGCTCTCTTTTGCGTATAAGTTAGCCACCATACTTGCTAGTCGCTTGTTGCAGCTCCACATATTTACCTTGCCTTACCTATAAGCTTAAATAGTCTTGATCGCGAGGGTGTGAGATTGCTGAGTCCCTGTGGCTCACAGATTACTATTACACCAGATGCAGGGCCTGATGATTCCGCTCCAGGAGACGCGTATGAGCTCAAGTGGGAGTTCGACGAAGACTCTCAACGTTACTATGTTTCCTTTCCCGATGATCAGTAGTGGTGCCTAGTTGGGGGTGATTGGGACCGTGTCGCATGTTGGGTTCTCTTTTATTTTGGCGTTGTAGTCGGGCCATGAGTGTTTGGATGATGTAATGTTATTTATGTACTTGATTGACGTGGCGAGTGTAAGCCAACTATGTTACCTCCCCTTTATGATTTATATTACATGGGATGTTGTGAAGATTGCCTAACTTGCGACATATGCCTTCAATGCGATTATGCCTCTAAGTCATGCCTCAACACGTGGGATATATAGTCACATCGAGGGTGTTACAATATCATCCGATACTACTCATAGATTCATCAAAATAAGCAAACAACACATGTAAAACAGAATCTGTCAAAAACAGAACAGTCTGTAGTAATCTGTAACTAACATAAACTTCTGGAACTCATAAAATTCTCAAATAAATTTCTGGAAGTGAGGAATTTATCTATTAATCATCTGCAAAAAGAATTAACTAAGTATCAATCTCCAATAAAAAATGGCAGAAATTCTCGTGAGCGCTAAAGTTTCTGTTTTTTACAGCATGATCATAAAGGCTTCACCCAAGTCTTCCCAAAGGTTCTACTTGGCACAAACACTAATTAAAAACAAAAAACACAACCATAACAGAGTCTAGATAAATTATTTATTACTAAACAGCAACAACAATCAAGGAACAACAATAAAATTGGGTTGCCTCCCAACAAGCGCTATCGTTTAACGCCCCTAGCTAGGCATGATGATTTCAACGATGCTCAAATAAAAGATAAGAATTGTAACATAAAGAGAGCATCATGAAGAATATGACTAGCACATTTAAGTCTAACCCACTTCCTATGCATAGGGATTTTTTGAGCAAACAACTTATGGAAACAAGAATCAACTTGCATAGGAAGATAAACAAGCATAACTTCAAAACTTTAAGCACGTAGAGAGGAAACTTGATATTATTGCAATTCCTACAAGCATATATTACTCCCTCATAATAATTTTCAGTAGCATCATGAATGAATTCAACAATATAACCAGCACCTAAAGCATTATTTTCATGATCTACAAGCATAGGAATTTTACTACTCTCCACATAGGCAAAATTCTTCTCATGAATAATAGTGGGAGCAAACTCAACAAAATAATTATCATGTGAGGCATAATCCAATTGAAAACTAAAATCATGATGAAAAGTTTCATGGATATCATTATTCTTTATAGCATACAAGTCATCACAATAATCATCATAGATAGCAACTTTGTTCTCATAATCAATTGGAACCTCTTCCGGAATAGTGGATTCATCACAAAATAAAGTCATGACCTCTCCAAATCCACTTTAATCAAGATAATCATCATAAATAGGAGGCATGCTTTCATCATAATAAATTTTCTCATCAAAACTTGGGGGAGAAAAAATATCATCTTCATCAAACATAGCTTCCGCAAGCTTGTGGCTTTGCATATCATTAGCATCATGGATATTCAAGGAATTCATACTAACAACATTGCAATCATGCTCATCATTCAAATATTTAGTGCCAAACATTTTAATGCATTCTTCTTCTAACACTTTGGCACAATTTTCCTTTCCATCATACTGACGAAAGATATTAAAAAGATGAAACGTATGAGGCAAACTCAATTCCATATTTTTTGTAGTTTTCTTTTACAAACTAAACTAGTGCTAAAACAAGAAACAAAAAGATTCGATTGCAAGATCTAAAGATATACCTTCAAGCGCTAACCTGCCCGGCAATGGTGCCAGAAAAGAGCTTGATGTCTACTACACAACCTTCTTGTTGTAGACGTTGTTGGGCCTCCAAGTGCAGAGGTTTGTAGGACAGTAGCAAATTTCCCTCAAGTGGATGACCTAAGATTTATCAATCCATAGGAGGCGTAGGATGAAGATGGTCTCTCTCAAGCAACCCTGCAACCAAATAACAAAGAGTCTCTTGTGTCCCCAACACACCCAATACAATGGTAAATTGTATATGTGCACTAGTTCGGCGAAGAGATGGTGATACAAGTGGTATATGGATAGTAGATAAAGGTTTTGTAATCTGAAAATATAAAAACAACAAGGTAACTAATGATAAAAGTGAGCACAAACGGTATTGCAATGCGTTGAAACAAGGCCTAGGGTTCATACTTTCACTAGTGCAAGTTCTCTCAACAATAATAACATAATTGGATCACATGACTATCCCTCAACATGCAACAAAGAGTCACTCCAAAGTCACTAATAGCGGAGACAAACGAAGAGATTATGGTAGGGTACAAAACCACCTCAAAGTTATTCTTTCCAATCAATCCATTGGGCTATTCCTATAAGTGTCACGACCAGCCCTAGAGTTCGTACTAGAATAACACCTTAAGACACAAATCAACCAAAACCCTAATGTCACCTAGATACTCCAATGTCACCTCAAGTATCTGTGGGTATGATTATACGATATGCATCACACAATCTCAGATTCATCTATCCAACCAACACATAGAACCTCAAAGAGTGCCCCAAAGTTTCTACCGGAGAGTCAAGACGAAAATGTGTGCCAACCCCTATGCATAGGTTCATGGGCGGAACCCGCAAGTTGATCACCAAAACATACATAAAGTGGATCAATAGAATAACCCATTGTCACCACGGTTATCCCACGCAAGACATACATCAAGTGTTCTCAAATCCTTAAAGACTCAATCCGATTAGATAACTTCGAAGGGAAAACTCAATCCATTACAAGAGAGTAGAGGGGGAGAAACATCATAAGATCCAACTATAATAGCAAAGCTCGAGATACATCAAGATCGTACCACCTCAAGAACACGGGAGAGAGAGAGAGATCAAACACATAGCTACTGGTACATACCCTCAGCCTCGAGGGTGAACTACTCCCTCCTCGTCATGGAGAGCGACGGGATGATGAAGATGGCCACCAGAGAGGGATTCCCCCCTCCGGCAGGGTGCCAGAACGGGTCTAGATTGGTTTTCGGTGGCTACAGAGGCTTCTGGCGGCGGAACTCCCGATCTATTCTGCTCCCCGATGGTTTTAGGGTATATTGCCATATATAGGAGGAAGAAGTACGTTAGGGGAGCCACGAGGGGCCCACGAGGGTGGAGGGCGCGCCCAGGGGGGTGGGCGCGCCCCCCTGCCTTGTGCCTTCCTCGTTGCTTCCCTTACGTACACTCCAAGTCTTCTAGATTGCTTTCGTTCCAAAAATAAGTTCCGTGAAGTTTCAGGTCAATTGGACTCCGTTTGATTTTCCTTTTCTGCGATACTCTAAAACAAGGAAAAAAAGAGAAACTAGCACTGGGCTCTAGGTTAATATGTTAGCCCAAAAATCATATAAAATAGCATATAAATGCATATAAAACATCAAAGGTTGATAATGTAATAGCATGGAACAATCAAAAATTATAGATACGTTGGAGACGTATCATCACCTTATTATTGGGCCAGGCCCATGTATTTTCGAAATACTTAAGTATAGGCTGTTTTTAGAGTCCGTATGTGTGGGGAAACAAGAGTTAGGGTTGGTTTCGGACCCCTCCTCCAAGGGCCATGAAATTTCCCCCTCTTCCTCCATATATACAACCCTTAGGGCATCGTTTAGACTTTGGGTTGTGTTTAGATTAAATTTCGCCATAGCTACAACTTCGAGTACTTCGTTTGTGTTCAACGACCAGACAAAGGCGGCATAGAACCCCACCTTTGATCAATAAAGCTTTCCTCTTATATTCGCAATCTCCAAATTGCAATCTTAGTTTCTTTGAAAGTGCAACTATCCCTAGGTGGTTTTGGTAATTCATAACAACATATAGCTCATTGAGCTAATGCTATTCCAAGATGATTATTTCAGGAAAGCTCAATGATTCGCATGGCATGGATGTGAAAGTGGAACCCTCAAAATGCTAAGGACAAAGGATTGGCTCAAGCTCAAAAGCTCAAGACTCTTCATTCTATATTTTAGTGATCCAAGATCACATTGAGTCTTTAGGAAAAGCCAATACTATCAAGGAGGGATGAGGTGTTGCTTAATGAGCCTCTTGCTTCATGTGCTTCGTGATATGCTCCAAAACCCTCAACTACTTTCCCATATCCACATATGACCTAAACCCTAAGCCAAACTCGGTCCTACCGATTCTTCCTATCCGGCGCCACCGAGTTTCACTTGTCATTAGCCACTGCCAAACCCTAGCAATTCAGTCCTACCGATAGGGATCTCGGTCTCACCGAGATGGGGTTGCAAACTCTCTGTTTCCCTTTCGTAACTTTTCGGTCCCACCGAAAGAGCGAATCGGTCCCACCGAGATTGCAATGTAAACTCAGTGTTTCCCCTTTGTAACTTTTCGGTCTCACCGAGTTCCACTCGGTCTCACCGAAAGAGCAAATCGGTCCCACCGAGTTTGCCTGACCAACTCTCTGGTTAGCTAATTACCAAATTCGGTCTCACCGAGTTTGTGTAATCGGTCTCACCGAGATTACGTTATGCCCAAACCCTAACCATATCGGTCCTACCGAGTTGCATGTCAGTCCCACCAAAAATCACTAACGGTCACTATGTTTACATTTTCGGTCCGACCGAGTTTATTGATTCGGTCCCACCGAGATTGGAAAACTGTGTAACGGTTGGATTTTGTGTGGAGGCTATATATACCCCTCCACCTCCTCCTCATTCGGTGAGAGAGCCATCAGAACACACACACACCATTCCAACTCATATGTTCTGAGAGAGAACCACCTACTCATGTGTTGAGACCAAGACATTCCATTCCTACCATATGGATCTTGATCTCTAGCCTTCCCAAGTTGCTTTCCACTCAAATCTTCTTTCAACCAAATCCAAATCCTATGAGAGAGAGTTGAGTGTTGGGGAGACTATCATTTGAAGCACAAGAGCAAGGATTTCATTACCTACACACCATTTGTTACTTCTTGGAGAGTGGTGTCTCCTAGATTGGCTAAGTGTCACTTGGGAGCCTCCAACAAGATTGTGGAGTTGAACCAAGGAGTTTGTAAGGGCAAGGAGATTGCCTACTTCGTGAAGATCTACCGCTAGTGAGGCAAGTCCTGTGTGGGCGATGGCCATGGTGGGATAGACAAGGTTGCTTCTTCGTGGACCCTTTGTGGGTGGTTGCTGCTTCGTGGACCCTTCGTGGGTGGAGCCCTGTGTGGACTCGCGCAACCGTTGCCCTTGGGTGGAGCCCTGTGTGGACTCGCGCAACCGTTACCCTTCGTGGGTTGAAGTCTCCATCAACGTGGATGTAGGATAGCACCACCTATCTGAACCACGGGAAAAACATCCGTGTCTCCAATAGCGTTTGAATTCTCCAAACCCTTCCCTTTACATTCTTGCAAGTTGCATGCTTTACTTTCCGCTGCCAATATACTCTTTGCATGCTTGCTTGAATTATGTGATGATTGCTTGACTTGTCCCAAAATAGCTAAAATCTGCCAAGAACTAAAATTGGGAAAAGGTTAAGTTTTTATTTGGTCAAGTAGTCTAATCACCCCCCCTCTAGACATACTTTCGATCCTACAAGTGGTATCAGAGCTTTGGTCTCCATTTGCTTGATCTCCATAGCTTTTGGTGGTCATAGCCTTGGTTTCACAACCTAGGAGAGTATGGCGTCTAGCGAGGGAAATTATCACCGTAGAGGTCCTTACTTTGATGGTACTAATTTTGCTAGTTGGAAGCATAAAATGAAAATGCATATTCTTGGACATAACCCCGCCGTTTAGGCTATTGTGTGTGTTGGTTTGCAAGGTGACTTCTTTGATGGGAGAGAACCAAACCGTGAAGCTACCGTGGATGAGTTGAAGATGTTGCAATACAATGCTCAAGCTTGTGATATTCTCTTCAACGGATTGTGCCCCGAAGAATTCAACAAAATCAGCCACCTTGAGAATGCAAAGGAAATTTGGGACACTTTGATTGATATGCACGAAGGTACCGACTCCGTCAAGGAATCCAAGTTGGATGTGCTTCAAAGCCAACTTGACAAGTTCAAGTTGAAGGATGGTGAAGGTGTCACTGAGATGTATTCTAGGCTTGCTCTCATCACAAATGAGATTGCCGGCTTAGGAAGTGAAGAGATGACCGATAAATTCATCATCAAGAAGATTCTAAGAGCCTTGGATGTAAAATATGATACCGTGTGCACATTGATCCAAATGATGCCCAATTACAAAGATCTCAAGCCAACAGAGGTGGTTGGAAGAATTGTTGCTCATGAGATGTCACTTAAGGATAAAGAGGAACTTCACAACAAATCAAGTGGTGCCTATAAAGCCTCATGTGAAGCCCCTACATCATCAAGTGAGAAACAAGACTTCAATGAAGCATTGAGCTTAATGGTGAAGAACTTCAACAAGTTCTACAAGAGTAGAAGCAAAGATAGAAGCTCCAAGTCAAGGTCCTACAATGACAAAAGATCTTCTAGTCGAGAGCGAAACTGCTACAATTGTGGAAGACCCGGACACTATTCCAATGAGTGTACGGCTCCCTACAAGAGAAGAGAAGATTCTCCAAAAAGAAGAAGCAAAGGATCACCACCAAGAGAGAGAAGGAGTAGAGATTATCGTTATGAACGAAGATACTCACGGAGAAGCAAGGATTCGGAAAGGAAGGAAAAATCATCAAGGAGCTACACAAGACGAAGACATCAAGCTCATGTTGGTGAATGGGTATCCGGCTCCGACTCCGACAGCCACTCCGAGAGAAGTTATCACTCCGACTCCGAAGATACTCAAGATGAAGGTGTTGCCGGTCTAGCACTTGTGTCAACCAACTCCTACGACATATTTAACTCACCAAATGAAGGAATTGGAAGATGCTTCATGGCCAAAGGCCCTAAGGTAACACACCCCGAGTATGTTGATTTCAATAGTGATGAAGATGACTTGTTAGGTGATGATTTGCTTGGTGACAACTCTAGTGATGAATACTATGATGAAATGTCAATTAAACATGCTAATCAAGATAAAACGAATGACAATGATAAGGAGAAGATTGAGGCCCTAACTAAAGAACTAAACACTCTTAAGTTAGCTCATGAAACCATCTTCGAAGATCATCGAGAACTTTTAAGAGCTCATGAGAAATTACGCTTTGAGAAGCTCAATCTTGAGCAAGAGCATGAGTTCTTAAAAGCAATCAATGATGATCTCCGCAAGAAAAGTTCTTCTTACATTGCCAAGCGTTTACTCTTATCTACTTACATGCATCAAGTCAAGTCTAGTAACAAGAAAGATTCTTCCTCTAGCAGTAACAATGATCATGTTAAAACCAATATTGTTGCTTCTAGTAGTTCTCTTGATTCCACTAATGGTTCTCTTAGCCAAGTTACACTTGAGCAAGAAAATAGCTTATTGAAGGGAATTATAGAGAAAGGAGTGTACAAAAGCCTTGCCGGGAGTAAGCAATTCGAGGAAATTGTGCGCAAGCAAGGAATGCACCGGAAGAATCAAGGTGTTGGTTTTGAACGAAAGTTCAATGCCAATGGAGTTGAGTGGGAAGAAGATCAATACCCCAAGACAAAGTTTGTCCCTCAACAAGAGAAGTATACTTCTTTCAAGGGGACACAAGCTCAAGATGATCTTCCACCACAAGACTACGAGCAAAAAGGCAAGGACAAGCTTCAATAGGAAATTGATGCATTTGAAGAAGCTCCAAAGACCTTAGTCAGGTGGATGCCCAAGACTACTTCAAGCTCCACTTCATCAAGTACGACTACAACTCCAAGGATTCCCATCAAGATGATGTGGATCCAAAAGAGGAAGAACTAGAGAGTTCTTGAGGGTGACTCCGCCAACATACTTCACTCTTATCATTTTGGCAAGAACAAGTGCAATCAACTTCCACATGTTGCACTAGTTCAAGGAGTCACAAACCCTCTTGTTGGTAAGACAAGGGACAAGGTAACCTAAAAGTTTTCATGGACATCATCTTTTGTGTGCATCACTCTATGTCTATGGATATCCTTGTTTGTTCCTTGTGGGACTAACCCATGTAGGTATTGAAAGTGCAATTCACTCAAATGGATAGCTCCAAGAGATGTACATCAACATTGAGCATCCACATCTTCAATATCTACATGAAGTCATCATCGACAAAACCCAAGGTTAGTTCATCCCTCTTAGGGGGGATATCACATCTAGGGGGAGCTTTACTCTAAGACTTGAGCTAAAGCAACTCTAAAGATGTGAACACAACAATGCTTTATGTAAAAGTGGTAACCCCACTTGAGCTTAAACGATGAGTATGACCTATGATCAAGTGATCTCACTTGACTCCTAAGTCAATATACTCATATATAGATGACCTAGTCATCGCAAATTGCTTGATAGATGCTAGAATTGGTTGTGCATGCCTTGTCACATATTTCATTTGCCATCTTATTGTGTGAGCATGCTGGTTGCATATTTTACTCATTCGAGGACATCCACTTGTTGTTTTGATTGTTCGGCTTTATTTCTTTTTGCCAAGTGGATGGACAAGAATGCCTAAGAACCTCCTCTAGCTATCTATGCTTTTCTCGTCTCAAACTCTATTCATGCTGCATCACAAAATTTGATCAAGTTAGATTCGAACCACTCTGTGTGAGGAGCGCTCGGAGTCCCCGATTCGTCATAGACATAAACTTCCAAAACCTCTTTATGATTCTCGGTCTGACCGATACTCCACTTTCGGTCCTACCGAGATCATTAAGTTGATCTAGGTTTTCGATCTCGGTGCAACCGATTTGAACCTTTCGGTCACACCGAGTTTCAGTAACTGCACGCAGTTATGAATCTCGGTGCCACCGAGTTGTTCCACTCGGTCACACCGACAGGGTCGGGCTATATATAGTCACGGGCAAAATTTGGAAATTTCTCCGAACCCCTTCGCCTGCGCGATAGCCTGCTCTGCCCTCGTGGTCTCCGGATCGTCTTCTCGCTGCCAGCAGCCTCCAGTCGCTGGTCTCCGTCACCGTCAACGGGAATTCTGCCCCGCCGTTGCCGCCGTAGCAAGTCCCCGCCGAACTAGGGTATGGACTTGATCTTTGTGCTATTCCGCAATCTGATTCCTAGCACATTGTGATCATATTGATTCTAGCCACGTTTGATAAACTTCTATCCAGTCAAAACGCTCATAGATTAGGTTTGATTCGAAAATTCTAGGTTTAGGTTTCCGCCGAAACTATCTCGGACCCACCGAGTTGAAAAACTCGGTCCCACCGATTTGGCTTATGCCATTGCACAAGTGAGACTCGGTCTGACCGAGAATTACTTATCAGTGTGACCGATTTTTTAACTCAGTGAAACCCTAGCAGTCTCGGTGCCACCGAACTGTGACTCGGTCCTACCGAGTTCACTAGTTTAGGTTCCAAAACTACTTCGGTATCACCGAGTTTGAAAATCGGTAGATCCGAGATGATTTCAGTGGGAAACTAAAACTAAGTTTTTGGATCATTCTTTTGCAAAAATCTCTGCTTTTTGTGATGCTCATCTTTTCTATCTCATCTATAATCTATTCACAGGGTCAGCAGTCAGTTTGCAGCATGTCAGACCAGAGTGATAGCCAGAATCTATCAGAACAGCAAGTGGTGATGAGTGAGGGCACTAGTCCCTCCAGTTCATCTGATGAAGGCAGCAGGAGCACTCCTAGTAACTTGCCAAAGGCTGCCATGAGACAAAGGAAGAAGAGGACTTCAGATTCCGAAGATGAGGACTATGTGGCAGAGGAAGAGGCCACTTCCAAGAGAGTTGAGCCAGCTCAAGGCACTAAGCCAGGCCTGAAAATCAAAAGGCCAGCAGGCAGGCAGCCCATGTCAAAGGCAAGAGCCTCAACTGGGAAGCCCACTCCCCAAGAGCTAGTTGCAGCTGAGGGCAAGAAAAGAAAGGAAAGGGTGAAGAAGACTGTGGCTAGAGTGCTTGGCAAAGCTTCCATCATGGAAGAGGAAGAAGAAGAAGAGGCAGCTGCACCAGCGCCCAAGGCACCCAAGCTTATGGGAGATGCCATAAAATCAGGGGGAGCTGCTTCCAGGGCTAAGTCAGCTCCAAAGCCAAAGCCTAAGAGAAATACAAGGAGCATTCCTGCAGCTGAGAAGAACAAGGCCCCAGTGCCTGAGACTGTTGCTGAAGAAGAGGAAGAGAATGTCCTAAGAAAGCTAAAGCCCAAGATCCCAGACCATAACGATGCTCATCCTGTGGCTGAGGACATGAAGCTCAGGAGAGATTCAGGGCTGAGAAAGTGGAGAGAAGCAGACCCATATGCTTCAAGGAGAAGGACTGCCGTGGACTACAGGTTTCACACCAAGGAGCAGCAGGATTTCTATGAGACTGTGCTGTTAGATAAGAAGCCCATTGTCTGTGATATGCGTTGGGTTGATTGGACATACATCAAGGACAATGAGGAGCACTATCCTGGAGTGCAAGACAGCTTCATAGCTTGTGGAGTAGCTGACTTTGTTGGGCAGAAGCTCACAAAGTGGAACGAGGAGCTTATCATGCAGTTCTACTCCATGGCACACTTTTATCCAGATGGGAGGATCACATGGATGTCTGAGGGTACGAGGTACCAATCCACTGTTCAGGAATGGGCAAAGTTGATCAATGCCCCAGAGGAGCAAGATGGTGACTTGGATATCTATGCCAAGAAGAAGATGGACCATAACTCCATGTCCAATATGTACAAGGAAATTCCCAATGAAGCTCTTGACACCTTCAAATTTGGGTATGTGCATTACCTTCTGTCAGGACTGCCTACGATCAATTGGATACTAAGGCACACCTTACTACCCAAGTCTGGAGATCACAAGATGATCAGAGGCCATGCTATCAACTTGCTACATGTGTTTGATGTGCCTCAGAAGTTCAAGGTGATGAGCCTCATAGTGGAAACAATCAAGAGGACTGCAGCAGATCAGAAGAGGGGCTGCGGATATGCCCCTCAGATTCAGGAGCTCATCAACTCCAAGATGGGCACGGGCATATATCTATTGGACAAGGAACACCTGCCCATCCGTCCAGATTTCGAGAACAATGAAGTTGTGATGACTGAGAACGAGCCATCGTCTGCACAAGCATATGCAAAGAAGGAGAAGGCGAGGAAGGAGAAAGATGCCAAGATGCCTACTCAAGAGGAGGCATCTGAATACTTCTTGAAGACCAAACAAGAGCAGCTCGGTTACTTGATTGCATCCACGCTGAGGATTGAGCAAAGTCTGGCCACCCTCACTCAGAATCAGCAGAGCCTAGAGAGAATCATGGAACAGAAGTTCTATGACTTGGATGTCAAGTTAACGGAAGTTCAGTCTGCAGTGGAGCAGCTCCAGGAGGACATGCAGGAGAGGAGAGGCAGGACTACCACTCATGCCTTTGCCAGAGTGCCATGAGGCCCGAGGTCATCTGCCGTGCCAGTTGCTGACACAAGAGCCAGCACCTCAGCACCAGCCACAGCCTCAGTTCCACCAGCTCCAGCATCTACTTCAGCTCCAACTCCAGCGACTCCTTCAGCATCTACCGAAGCCTTCGTCCTTGGAGTGATCCGGACTCCACCACCACCTGAAGATCAAGCCTGAGCGTCGATCTAGTGCTATGCATTTTCTAGGAGCTTTTTGGTAACTTGTTGCCAAAGGGGGAGAAGATGTATAGATCATAGGCTTTGAGAGAGAGTGTGTTGCTTTTCTCTCTTGCTTTATTTGGTGGTTTTTCGAACTTTTGTTTGCTTTTGAGTGCTTGAGATACGACGTCATTATTTGTGAGACATTGATGATCATGTGTTTGATCATAAGCTACACTTAATGCTTGCTTAATGCTACTATCCTATCTATCATGTGTTTGATCATTCACTTTTCTTGGTGATGAGTGCATGTATTTCATTCCTATCATTTTGAGCGCTCCACCAAGATGTATGTGACATGGAAGAGTAACCCATGACTCTAACTCTTTGTGCATTTGCAGTCCAAAGCAAATTTTAAATATGCACAAATTTAGGGGGAGCTCTTACTTATCACATACTTCTCAAAGCGACGATATATTTCTTGCTTATTATCATTTGTCGAAGCTTTGATCTATATGTTGTCATCAATTACCAAAAAGGGGGAGATTGAAAGTGCAACTATCCCTAGGTGGTTTTGGTAATTCATAACAACATATAGCTCATTGAGCTAATGCTATTCCAAGATGATTATTTCAGGAAAGCTCAATGATTGGCATGGCATGGATGTGAAAGTGGAACCCTCAAAATGCTAAGGATAAAGGATTGGCTCAAGCTCAAAAGCTCAAGACTCTTCATTTTATATTTTAGTGATCCAAGATCACATTGAGTCTTTAGGAAAAGCCAATACTATCAAGGAGGGATGAGGTGTTGCTTAATGAGCCTCTTGCTTCATGTGCTTAGTGATATGCTCCAAAACCCTCAACTACTTTCCCATATCCACATATGACCTAAACCCTAAGCCAAACTCGGTCCTACCGATTCTTCCTATCCGGCGCCACCGAGTTTCAGTTGTCATTAGCCACTGCCAAACCCTAGCAATTCGGTCCTACCGATAGGGATCTCGGTCTCACCGAGATGGGGTTGCAAACTCTCTGTTTCCCTTTCGTAACTTTTCGGTACCATCGAAAGAGCGAATTGGTCCCACCGAGATTGCAATGTAAACTCAGTGTTTCCCCTTTGTAACTTTTCGGTCTCACCGAGTTCCACTCAGTCTCACCGAAAGAGCAAATCGGTCCCACCGAGTTTGCCTGACCAACTCTCTGGTTAGCTAATTACCAAATTCGGTCTCACCGAGTTTGTGTAATCGGTCTCACCGAGATTACGTTATGCCCAAACCCTAACCATATCGGTCCTACCGAGTTGCATGTCAGTCCCACCAAAAATCACTAACGGTCACTAGGTTTACATTTTCGGTCCGACTGAGTTTATTGATTCGGTCCCACCGAGATTGGAAAACTGTGTAACGGTTGGATTTTGTGTGGAGGCTATATATACCCCTCCACCTCCTCCTCATTCGGTGAGAGAGCCATCAGAACACACACACCATTCCAACTCATATGTTCTGAGAGAGAACCACCTACTCATGTGTTGAGACCAAGACATTCCATTCCTACCATATGAGTCTTGATCTCTAGCCTTCCCAAGTTGCTTTCCACTCAAATCTTCTTTCAACCAAATCCAAATCCTATGAGAGAGAGTTGAGTGTTGGGGAGACTATCATTTGAAGCACAAGAGCAAGGAGTTCATTACCTACACACCATTTGTTACTTCTTGGAGAGTGGTGTCTCCTAGATTGGCTAGGTGTCACTTGGGAGCCTCCGACAAGATTGTGGAGTTGAACCAAGGAGTTTGTAAGGGCAAGGAGATCGCGCCTACTTCGTGAAGATCTACCGCTAGTGAGGCAAGTCCTTCGTGGGCGATGGCCATGGTGGGATAGACAAGGTTGCTACTTCGTGGACCCTTTGTGGGTGGTTGCTTCTTCGTGGACCCTTCGTGGGTGGAGCCCTGTGGACTCGCGCAACCCGTTGCCCTTGGGTGGAGCCCTGTGTGGACTCGCGCAACCGTTACCCTTCGTGGGTTGAAGTCTCCATCAACGTGGATGTAGGATAGCACCACCTATCCGAACCATGGGAAAAACATCCGTGTCTCCAATAGCGTTTGAATTCTCCAAACCCTTCCCTTTACATTCTTGCAAGTTGCATGCTTTACTTTCCGCTGCCAATATACTCTTTGCATGCTTGCTTGAATTATGTGATGATTGCTTGACTTGTCCCAAAATAGCTAAAATCTGCCAAGAACTAAAATTGGGAAAAGGTTAAGTTTTTATTTGGTCAAGTAGTCTAATCACCCCCCCTCTAGACATACTTTTGATCCTACATTCTTGCTTGTTCTTCGTTTGCCTGCAGGAAAAAGACCTTCGTGGTCAGGTTGATCGTGCTCCAGCTTGGTCAATAACCTCTCGGAGTTGGTTTAGTGATTGGTAAGGCGCGACGTCTTCTCACGTTCGTAGCCGGATCGTCAAAGTTGACTTCCTCCAAAATGATAGCCACCATCTCATCGAAAGATGGGACACCTTTGCCTCTATCAAGTTCTGCTAAATGATTTCGCACTTCGAGTTGGTCTACCATAATGCGCCAAAAATGGTGGGAGTCGCACGGTCTTTGATAGAGTAAACTGATAGTAACAGTTGTGCACCTTCAGATGAATAGAGCTGGCCTGTAGGTGATCGATAGGCTTCATATTAGTAGCGGCAAAAACCCTATGTTTTCTAGTCAGTTCCGCTTTCCTGATTTATTTATGCTGGTTATGGTGTACCCCTATTATCCACACTACGATCTGCCTACTAGCTCTACGCTCTCGTTATCATGGTTTGGCAATAAAATTTCTATACGCTATATTATGAACCTATCGTCTGCCAACTATCCTTACATCTGGGGCCCCTAACAGGGAGCTTATTTTTTTGTGTAGTTGTGCCAGATTATATTAATCTACTCACCATATTACAGCACACATGGGCTCTCTCATCAGAATCCAGTGATAGCACACAAGGGTTTACAAGAAGCCTCTATTATATTACAATATCCTCTGCATTACAAAGATAATCTCACTACTATTTGTGTTTTCATGCTTTACAGATATTGTACATAATCACAATGAATATAAGAATGCGCACATCAGAAGAATATTGCGGAACAGTTCAATGGGTGACAAACTTGGCATCAAGGTATTGAGGTCCATTGTGGATGCAATGAAACCCACACGCTCCCTACCTATAGATTCGTATTCAGAATATGATCCTAATGACTATTCTGAGCTCAAGGAGTCAAAGGCAGATGGCCTATCATGTTCACCCAATAAGGTGCATGTTCTAATTTGGCAAGGTTTTATTGGTTGCACATATCTTGCATAAGGTGTCTTGCATTTCTTTTGCTTCGTTGCACCGCCATCCGCTTAGTTTACTCATGATATATGTGAAAATGCCATGCCCATCCATTATCAACACCTATTCCATTTGTCGGCATACCATGTTTTTCCATTCAAATGTTGTTCTTGTGTTTCAGACATCCAAAAGGGAGAGGGTGATTGCAAAACTTCAAGGAGTACAAGCAAAGTCCTTGAAAAAGGTGGTCCTACCGGAGAAATCACATAGCACCCGACATATACTGGCGATAGAACCAGCGCCACAAAACCTAGGATATCGCAACTATGCTGGTCGGTGCTTTGCTCTTGTGAGTACCTATTGTCCTATCACTGTCCTTACATTCATACCTGGTGGATTATGTACATCATTGTGCATTATAGCTTGCTTATCCATTATTCGCTCCAAATTATCAGATCTATATTAATGCTTAAATTAATGTAGAATAAACCCAATGCCTATGAAGAAATTTAGTTCTGCATTGTTCTTGTAAGTATTTGTTGCCTTTCATCACTGTACTTATATTTGTCAGCTAGTTCTTCATGTACACTTCGCAGCTTATTTTCCCTTGTCCTCCATTTTTCTACACATCAGATCTACATTTACTCTTGCCAAGATATTGAATAAAACCAATGTTACTAAAGAAGCTTAGCTCCGCATTGCTCTTGTCAGTGCCTTCTGCCTGTATGCTGTATTTACATTTGTACTCTGCATCTTAAGTTAAATAATTGCCATTTGTTCCTATATTTTCACATCTATATTTACTCTTAACAAAATGTAGAATAAAGGCAATACTCTTGAAGGAGAGTGTGCGGTAAACTTCTTGAATTGCCCCCCCCCCCCATCAATATGGACAAGGCCTTTATAGAGCATGTCTTCAGTTTGTCCTCCTCGAGCCTTCAAACTTTGTTGTTTATATTTGGATAGCTATGAGTGCAAATGCTATTTATTTTTGTCGTCTACATCAAATTGCTTGTTCAAAGTTTATAAAGTAGAAGTACATAAACATAAGTTTGTCCTTCTCAATTTCAGTCTTTAGTTGTACAATCTAGTTCCATATCCATACCATGTAAATTAAACTAAACATAGCAAGTTATCTTCTTTAGCACTATTTGTATGCTTGTGCTCTTGATCTGTAATCCAGTGGTGTGGTGAGACTACCAACAACAGCACAATGTCATATCCTGCTATGTCTCAACTATGAACAATGCCATATTATATTAATGTTATTTAAATCGTGTCTCTTTATTTACCAATCTGAAATGGTATAAACTGACAGTACACTCACCATTCATGCTTATACGTTGTTTAGAACTACATCTATGCTTGTGTTCTTGATCTATAATCCAGTGGTCTGGTGAAGCTGGCCGCTCCTGCACAATGCCATTTCCTGCCGTCTTAAGTATGAACAATGCCTATTATGTTAATGCTATTTAAAACCATGTCTCTTTATTTCTGACAAAGAAATGAGATTAATTGACAATGTTGATGCTTATACGTGCAAAACATGTTATCTACCTACTTGTTTCTCTTCCAGGGTGACAACACTGCTGCTAGGAAGAACTGCCACAATGATAGTGAGATGAACCCATTGTTTGTCCCTCTAACACATATTCCAGAGGAGAAGGCAACACATATTGAGGGTAGGGATACATCCACGAAGTCACATCTTGATGTAGTGTCAAACTTACTCAGTGACACAAGCTCGATGAAGTCGCCGCCTGAATCTGTTCGACTTCTTTAGTCTGAAATTCAAGCGGAAATACATGCTTCCGCTCAAATACGACTGGAACTCCAATCTCTATGCAAGATTAACCGTAAGTACATGATGTTTATTGATGCTATGCAGCTTAAGTTGGTGGATATGAGCGCCAAAGAAGCGCAGTCTCATCAGGTTGCTAAGGTGCTTGCGCTACAGCTCCTGGGTCGGGCTAACCTTTCTTAAACTATGTTGAAGTGTTGTCGGTTCTGTCTATTATTTTGTCCGCCTGTTAACTTCCACTGGTGGCGACCTGCCCAGTTTATGTAATGCGTTGTCTGGTTGCCCTTTATTATCACTGACGGCGAACTTTGATGCCGAGGGGATGTAATATGATGTAATATCTTTGTTGTATAGTCTAGGTATATTCTTGGTCGGTATGCTGTAATTTAGGCTGGAAGGTTCAGTGGATCTCAGTGTTGCCGGTCTTCAGGTCGGCCCGTTACTCATATGGGCCAAAACGTGGGCCTATAATCATCTTGGGCCATTAGCAGGTCTAAACCTATAGTTGTTTCCTGCCTTTAACAGGCCGAGTAAAGTTCTGTCCAACTGGGCCAGAGAATACCATGGGCTTTTAACAGGCTAAAACCTAGATTGGGCAAGCGTTGAGCCGAAAAATTCATGGGCCAATACAGGCCGAAACTACCTAAGGCCCATGTTTGGCCCAAATAGGATGAGTAGTTAACAAGCCAAAAAATATCTTGGGCATGTTTGGCCCAATAAAATTATGGGCTTTAAGCAGGCCGGTATCTACACGGGCCATAGGCCTAAAAGTGTCACGGGCCATTATTAGATGGGCTGTAAGCAGCTAGATTCAACGTGGGCTGTAATTAGGCCCAACTGTTACACGGGCCATTAACAGGCCGATAGGCCAGTTGGGCTGAAATTTATCCACGAAGACTACGGGCCGTTAAGAGGCCTAAAGTTACTTCGGACAAGAAATAGCCCAGTTTCTGCATGGGTCGTTAAATGGCCTAAAGTTAAACTGGGCCGACAACGTCCCTGATGCACCACGGGCCGCTAACAGCCCGAAACTATTATCGGGCCGAACTGATAAATGGGCATTTAACAGGCTGAAATACAAACATGTCTTAGAATGGGCCCAAAAGAACAGTGGCCTGTTAATGGGCCTGATCTGATATGGGCCGTAATTTGGCCCAAAACACGGCAGGCTGTGAATGGTCCTAATCTGGTATGGGCCTCAATTTGACCCAAAACATGGCAGGCTATTAACAGGCCAGCCCACTAGTGTCTAGAAAAACATGGTGGGCCTTTAGCTGGGCCGGCCTTTTCACCGGAATGGGCCTCTATTAGTCCATGCCACGTGTCAACGTATCATAGGCGCCTCCTGTCCAATGAGTGGATGACATCTGTCCCAACGGTGAGCCAAGACGTGTTTCCTCCGGCCAATGAGAATTTTACACGTAGAAAATCCCCATTGGTCTAGGCTGTTAACGGGTTATCAGATCCAAAACCGGACCCGATAGCTTAACGGTGACCCATTACGGTCGATGCCATGTGTAGGTCACCCTTGACGAAAGCACTTCTATGACACGCGATTTATCGTCATGGAAGTGGACACTTCCGTGATGATAATTTTGGTAGTGTCATGGAACACTTCTACGATAGCACAGGTATGACTATCTTGATTCTGTCATAAAATCGTCATGGATGTACATGCATGGCAGAAAACGTGACCTAATGTGACAAACACGTATCATCACGGAAGTGTAGTTTTTTGTAGTGTAAGACAGTTAAGGATGTGAGGCGTTTGATAGGGTGTGTTGTCGTGCTTAGCAGATTCATCTCCAGGTCTGCCGAGCGCGCCTTGCCGTTCTTCAAAATCTTGAAGAAGGCAGGACCCATGAAGTGGACTCCAGAAGCAGATGCAACACTACAAGATTTGAAGATCTACTTGTCTTCTGTGCCCACTTTGGTTGCTCCCAAACCACAAGAGCCATTGCTGCTATACTTGGCGGCAACTAATCAAGTGGTTAGTGCAGCACTAGTGGCATAGCGGGAAGTGGAAGTGTAAGTGCATCTAGTGCCACCCCTAGTTGGTTTTGGAGTATTGACGACAAACCTAGTTGAGGGAATAATGTGTTTGTGAGAATTGCAGGATAACACAGGTAGAAGTCCCTCATTGATTCGGTTTTCCTACCAGAGATGACCCCTAAAAATGTATGAATACATTGAATTCAAAGGTGGTAAGTGAAGACATTCACCTTGAAGACTATGACAAGAAAAGACATTGCATGAAGACTATGGAGCGCGAAGACTTAGATCTTTCGTAGTTCTTTTTCTTCCTTGTTGAGTCATAGGAACCACCATACTATTAAGTGGGGTCCAAGAGAACTAGTCAGAATGACTGAAGTGATGCTTAACCAAGACTATGACAAGAAAAGACATCGCATGAAGACTAATAGTAGCTAGGCAGTAAGGATCGCCGGTGAACGAAGTCTGTGAAGGTTTGGAAGTTTACCTTGAAGACTTACCAGAGTAATTGGGTGAGGTCTGTGTGACCTTAGCTCAAGGGGAATACAGAGAGGACTAAGTGTTCTGATCTGCGTGCTCAGGACTAAGTGTCCGGGACTGAGTGTCCTCAGGTTTAAATACCTATCCGCCCTAACCAGACGTACAACTGTCACAGCAGTTGAAACTGGTCTACCAAACCTTTGTCTTCGTCACGCACACTGGTTCTATCCTTTTCATCTCTTTATTTACAGTTGGCTCTTGTAAAGTCAGTACCTATGTGCTTTATCTATTTGTCTTCACTGTGTACCTGATCCTTACTGCCTAGCTACT
Source organism: Triticum urartu (assembly GCF_003073215.2). Taxonomy (NCBI): domain Eukaryota; kingdom Viridiplantae; phylum Streptophyta; class Magnoliopsida; order Poales; family Poaceae; genus Triticum; species Triticum urartu. The sequence continues at coordinate 351,704,819 of NC_053023.1, forward strand.
ATTAGTCAGTGTGGTTTCATTTTATTGAATGATTGACTATTGTCTGTCTAGTGTAGTCTATCTCCCGCTGCATGAAAATAGGTTCATTTCTATCATTTGTCTTTGAAACTTCCATGTTTTGAAGACTTCCATAAAAATCGCCTATTCACCCCCCCTCTAGTCGATATAACACACTTTCAATTGGTATCAGATCAAGGTACTCCCTTGTTCTGTGTGATTTTGGTTTAACCGCCTGGAGTTTCAGTTATGTCGACCACAAGTATGAAGACTGTGTCATGCCCCATCTTTGACGGTCACGAGTATCCCAAGTGGAAGGCCATGATGAAGAAGCGCCTCATGGCAACAAACAGCGAGCTGTGGACCGTCACTGAGATTGGTCTGACCGATCTGTGCAAAATGGCGGAAGCTGATGACATTCGTAAGTACACTGTTCTCAACCTCACGGCGAAGGACGTCATCTGCTCCTGTCTATCTCAAAATCAGTTTAGGAATGTCATGCATCTCGATCATGCAAAGCTCATTTGGGACCGTCTATCGGAGGTCTATGAGGGTCATCGAACTCGTCATGATCCTCGGTTCGAGGACTTTAAGGAGTCACTCAAAGCGATGACTTTCGAACCAGAATCATCATCTTCCGCATCATGCCTTATGGCAAATGATGCTAAGGTAATTGAATGTTATCTATCTAAATCCAGTGATGATGAATCTGGTGATGAATTTGGACCCAGCTATGCAAAACTTGCTTCCCTTGTCACTAAACAACAGAAAGCTATGGAACATATTCAAAAACTGTTAGACAAAAGCGATGACCTGTTGGACGCTGAAATGACTCGATCTCAGTCCTTAATTGAAGACATAAAAAATCTTGATATTAAGTATGAGGAGCTTGAAAGTCGTCATGAAATGCTCTCAACAACTCATGAAGAACTCGAGAAATTGAGAGCAGCTCATGAAGATCTTCAAAAGGAAAACGAGTCACTTCGCGCCGAATAGATCGGTTCAGCTCAGGAAGGATTTGAACCACCATGTCTTAAATGTATTGAGCATGATAACGCTACTTCTGTTGCTGAATGCTCTACTGCTGCTACTGTTGCAATATCTTCAACTGTTGATGTGGAAACTAACCCCTCTGCTGAGGACACCACTGCTATTGCTGATGAGAATGCTAGGTTGAAGACACTGCTTGAAACAGGGATGTACAAAAGTCTCAAAGGGCATCAGACACTATGTGATGTCCTCAAAAGGCAGATCCTGAACCGAAACCCTAGGAAAGAGGGTGTTGGGTTCGTAAGGAAAATGAATGCTGATGGCTCTTACTGGAAACCTGAGAAGTACCCCAAAACCACATGGGTTGCTGCAAAGGAACCTTCAGCAGATCCATCCACTCTATCTGGCTTCACTTGTGCTAACCCCATTGTTATTGATGGATCCTTTGATGCAAACTATAAACTATTTAAGAATCAGAATGGTGAAGTGTTTGCCAGGTATATTGGTACTAACTGCAGGAATGGACCGCCTATGAAGAAGATTTGGGTGCCGAAAAGGTGTTTGGAGAATCTTCCTATGAATGTCGTCATGACACCACAAGTGAAGAAGGCAAACCCCAGACCACAGGCTTCATACGGTCCAAAGGCTTCATACAGACAGAGGACTCACCTGAGTCACACTAACGCAAATGTTTTGGAGGGAAACCATACTCAGGCCTATGAATATGAGCGCAGTCCATCAAACCACCATGTTCATAAGACCAAGAACTATTCTGCTTATTCTTATGGGTACTATTGTCCTCCTGCAAGACTTTTCGCTAGGGCACCAAAGCCAAAGTTCTCAGATGCTCCACTTAGACTTATTGCTTCGAAGCCACCCCTGAAGATGTGGGTGGCTAAGAAAGCTTAACTCTCTTTTGCAGGGAAAGGTCTCCAGACGAAAACCAAAATCGTCTGATGCTATTGCTGGGGACCTTAAACATCTTGTAGGGCACAAGATCAAATGCCCAAATGGTCTTATTATGTACTTTGTTCCTGAATCGCTTGCAACTTGCCCTATCAGTCCTAATATCGATCTAAGCTTTAATAATCCACTGGTTCGACAAATGTTTTTGCTTCACAATTCTCTTCGTGAAGCCTATCCCCATAACTGCACTATAGGGTACGACACCAGCTGCTTCAGAATGGATTATTGATAGTGGGTGTACAAATCACATGACTGGCAAGAGAAGCCTTCTCATGGACTCAACTTTACGTCCATCTGACAAAAGTCACATCACATTTGCTGACACTGGTAAAAGCAAGGTATTGGGTCTAGGTAGAGTTGCAATCTCAAAGGATCAACACATGGATAAAGTCATGCTTGTTGAATACCTTGGTTTCAACTTAATGTCTATCTCAATGCTTTGCGATTTAAACATGATTGTGATGTTTGGAAAATATCGTTGCCTTGTACTAATGGAATCTGACAAGTATCTAGTGTTTGAAGGGTATCGGAAAGATGATTTGTACGTGGTAGATTTCTCAGCAGGACCACAACTTGTAGTATGTCTTCTAGCAAAAGCTTTTGAATGCTGGCTCTGGCATCGAAGGCTAGGGCATGCTGGCATGAGGAACCTCCACACCCTTGCAAGGAAGAAGCATGTCATATGCATCGAGGGCGTCAAGTTCAAGAAGGATCACTTATGCGGTGCCTGTGAAGCAGGAAAGATGACGAGGGCCAAGCATCCCTCGAAGACAATCATGACAACAACTCAACCCTTCGAACTGCTACACATGGATCTTTTCGGTCCCACTCATTACTCAACTCTTACTACTACTGCTTGTCTCTATGGCTTTGTCATTGTTGATGATTATTCAAGATATACTTGGGTGCATATAATCCTTTACAAGACTGGAGTGCAGGATGTCTTCAGACGCTTCGCCAATCGAGCAATGAACAACTATGGCGCCAAGATAAAGCACATCAGAAGTGACAATGGCACTGAATTCAAGAACAGTGGCCTTGATACATATCTTGATACTTTGGGCATCACACATGAATTCTCAGCTCCGTACACGCCACAGCAGAATGGCGTCGTCGAACGCAAGAATAGAACACTTATTGAGATGGCTCGGACGATGCTTGATGAATACAAGACTCCAAGAAAATTCTGGCCTGAAGCCATTGACACTGCATGCCATATCATCAACCGTGTTTATCTTCACAAGCTTCTGAACAAGACATCCTATGAGCTCCTTACTGGCAAGAAGCCAAATGTTAGTTACTTCATAGTATTTGGTGCCAAGTGCTGGATCAAGGATCCACATCACACTTCAAAATTTGCACCAAAAGCACATGAGGGTTTTATGCTTGGATATGGAAAGGATTCGCACTCCTACAGAGTCTTCAATCTCTTTCATTAGAAAGTGGTTGAAACACTGGATGTGTGGTTCGATGAGACTAACGGCTCACAAAGAGAGCACCTACCAAATGTGCTAGATGAAGTTCCATCCAGTGAATCAATCAAACTTATGGGAACTGGAGAAATCATACCTTCTGAAGCTCAACCTGAAGAGGAACTTATCATCTCCGCACCTGAACAACCTGAAGACAATGCTCAGCCTGAACACAATCCCTCTAACAATGACAATGATCAGCAAGAGCAAAATCTTCGTCTTGTACATCCTCATGTTGCAAATGAAGTGCAGATTGAGAGAATAATTGATAGCATCAATGCACCAGGTCCACTCACTCGTTCAAGGGCAACACAGCTAGCAAATTTCTGTGGGCACTTCGCATTCGTCTCAATAACTGAACCCAAGAAAGTTGAAGAAGCCTTCATGGAACCTAAATGGATTCAAGCTATGCAAGAAGAGCTTCAATAGTTTGAGTTGAATAATGTATGGGAACTGGTTAAGCGTCCTGATCCTCGAAAGCACAATATAATAGGCACCAAATGGATATATCGCAACAAGCAAGATGAGCATGGTCAAGTTGTCAGAAACAAAGCTCGTCTCGTTGCTCAAGGATACACTCAAGTTGAAGGGATTGACTTCGATGAAACATTTGCTCCTGTGGCTAGACTTGAAGCCATACGCATACTGCTGGCCTATGCAAATCATCACAACATACTTCTATATCAAATGGATGTGAAGAGCGCTTTTCTCAATGGCAAGATTGAAGAAGAAGTGTATGTTGCACAACCGCCTGGCTTTGAAGATCCAAAACATCCTGACATGGTATACAAGCTCAACAAGGCACTGTATGGCCTCAAACAAGCCCCTCGGGCTTGGTATGATACACTCAAAGACTTCCTGAAGAGCAAAGCCTTCAAATCTGGTTCCCTCGATCCCACTCTCGTCACGAGGACATATGATGGTGAACTGTTTGTGTGCCAAATATATGTGGATGGCATTATCTTCGGCTGCACCAATCAAAAATACAGTGAAGAGTTTGGATATATGATGCAAGAGCAATATCAGATGTCCATGATGGGTGAACTAAAGTTCTTCCTTGGTCTTCAAATACGTCAGCAACGCAATGGCATCTTTATATCCCAAGAGAAGTATCTCAAAGATTGCCTGAAGAAGTTTGGTATGCAAGACTGCAAAGGCTTCACGACGCCAATGCCAGCCAAACATCATCTGGGTCCCGACGACAATGGTAAAGAGTTCGATCAAAAGGTATACCGCTCCATGTTTGGTTCTTTACTTTATCTATGTGCATCTAGGCCAGATATTATGCTTAGTGTTTGCATGTGTGCTCGATTCCAAGCGGCACCAAAGGAATCGCATCACTTAGCTGTGAAGCGAATTCTTTGATATTTGGCTTACACCCCAACTCTAGGATTATGGTATCC